>NW_010428333.1:19383-39807 GCF_000710305.1 Buceros rhinoceros silvestris | reverse complement strand
TAAAAATAAAATAAAATTAAAAAAAAACCATGAACTTCAAAACATATTGATTGCCAACTGTGACGTGTCCCTTTAATGATGGTTTCCCACTTACAACCACTTTTAGGTTAGTTCTTATTCTGTTGAACTTTGCACAGTGCCTGGTGGCCTTTTCTGGCTCAGAAATTAGTGGCTTTCCAAAAATTTTGGTTGACTTCCTTTTTTTGAAGGGGTTTGCAGGACAAAAAGTACTCTTCTCAACACATCCCTAATGCATACTTTGTTAAATAAAGAAAAATTGTAGTGAAGTCACACACCTCACTACCTTCAGCCAGACATGTGCTGAATTCTTCATCCCTCTGCACAAAAGTGGTCAGATCTGTTCTTGGTGTGTTTTGCTTCTTTCCACATTTTTCTAAAATAGAGACCTATATCAATTATTCTGGGATGCTGTAAGGGATGCCTAATCTTAACCAAGGTCACAGAGCTTAATTTAGGAGTACTGGAACATATATAAAACCCCAGGGGAAGAAGGATGATCTAAATGATCGGATCATCCTTTCTGACCTCAGATTCTGACATTTTTCATGCACCTGGTTTTGACTAGCATGTGGGAAAAAGAAGGCAATTCATCTTTCTGGTTAAAAAAAAAGACAACCCCTTTTCTCTTTTATTTGTAGTCATCTAAATTTTCAATTTGTTTCCTCATCTTGCTGTATTCTCATCTGTGCTGTTTCTGCTTGGTTTTCAGCAGCCAATTTGGGGCTGCATTTCTTGAGAGTATATAAAACTAACATTGTTATGTGGCTCTTCTGACAGGCAAGGCACTCATGCAAAGCAAGATGAATGGGATGTCAGTTTTTCCTATCATGGGATCTCCATTTAGTGACCCAGATGAGAACTGAGAGAACATGTCACAGAGGCGAGACAGACCAGATATGGCTTTAAATGGGGCTCCAAATCTCATGTAGTTTTGAAGCTACTGCTAGAACACTGAATTTGTCATAAAACACTTGTCAGCTCAGAGTTCATTAAGGTAAAAGATGAAAGTGTTTTATCTGGACACTCTTGAGTCCTCCTATGGTAGGAGCAGGGACGAGTTACAGCCCTTGAAAGGAAAAAAAAATGTGCTTTTTCAGTGCTTTTTTCCAGCTTCTTTTGGATTGAATCCCTGTGGAATAGCTCCTCTTGGCATATAAGTATTTCTTTTCCTTGTTTGTCTTTTTCAGCTTCTTTGTTAAACTTGGAGGTGTGTTTGTGATGTCAATTCAAAGTCCCTTGAGACTTGGCTGAGACTTGAGGTGAGGTGTTAAACTTCACAAGACTGAATTGGAACACTTAAGGTGAGAGACAGGGTTTTAATCACTTGCACTGTGGCTGCCACGCTAGAAACTTTGTGACCTCGGCTGAGTTTTCTTTTTACTCAGAGTCCAAAATCAATAGAAGTGCTCATGACTGGAGAAATGACTTGTGTTTAACTCTGGCCACGAAGTTGGGAAGCATCAAAAAAGTGTGTTTCTCAGATGTGCGGTTTACAAACTGCGATTCTGAAACTCTGAATTTTACTATTTTGAATTCCATGTTTTGTAAATAATTCAGAACTGCAGCACCATGCTTGACAGAACACTTAATCCTCCAGCTTCACTGTCCTATTTTCTTCACATCACAGAGGTTTGATCTTGTACTAAGTTTACTGATACACCTTGGTATTTTTGGCAGATAATAAATATTATTATTACTTATTATTATTATTACATAAAAGCTCCCAGGATTTGGGTGGATCACCTATAGTCTTCCAAAGCTTTTATTTTAGCATGCTTACTATAATGCTAAACCTAGTTATATAAACTGACATAAAACACAAAACCATATTAAAAATATATAAAATACAAAATGTTATAGATGTTGGAAAACAAAGTAGTTCAAATGTAATAAGCAACATCTGTTTGGGGTTTTTTTAGAGTCCTGGTTAGCACAGTCATTAATTTCTTCACAGTATCATGTAAAATACATCTTTATATCAAAACTGTATTGAGAACTGCTGGCTAAACCCATTAATTGGTCATATATGCACTGTAATAATTTATTTTTTCCTTATGCCATCTATATATCTTGATGCAGACCAGTAAAATATTCAATAAGGTGCAAAATAAACCCCTTGGACTGTGCTGTAGAGAATCCTGTTGCAATGACCCCAGGTGTACGTGACAGTGACATTTGGAGTCTTTCACTCAGCATCTGTGTACATGAGTATTAATAGTTTTGAAGAAGAAGGAAATGAACTATGACTAAAAAATACCACACACACACCTCCTGACAAGGATCCTCATCCTGCAATTGTATCTCGTCTTATGGTTTAAAAGAGCTTATGAACAGTAGTGTGATTGTCAGATCCTCCAGGTCCGTTCATGTCTTTCTTCTAGCCAGCGAAGTGTGTTGTAGATATATATCAGTAAAGAAATTAACAAAACAGAACAACTTCTTCAGCAATTACAAGGCCTAATAATATGAATTAAAAAGACACAAAACACTTATTATCTAGCAAATCTATGGAATTCACATCTTTAGAAGCTAGACTTGGTGGAAGAAAAGGAGTGAGATGATACAGATACAAGGCTGTGCAGATGTCAGAAGATAATTTCCCACAGAAAATGAATCCATGTCCTGCAATATTTCTTGAAGTAGCTATAACTAAGGAATGCCAAATACAACAGCTGATGATTTGAGTTTGATCCAGTATAACAAGATTAAAGGGAAGTGAAAAGTACTCCGCTTATGTATGAACCATCAGCTGCACAAATATAAGATGGGAAACAACTGGCCAAATGAGGGTGATCTGGGAATTACAGCAGATTGCTAACTGAGCATGAGTCAACTGTGTCGTGTTGTGACAAAGAAAGCAAATATCAGACTGCATTGTACAAGCAGAGAATCCTCTGCAAAACATATCCAGTAAGCCTTCTGCTTACTCAGCACTGCTCAAGCATTAGTTGAAATGCTGTGGCCAGCAATGTGCCCAGCAAGTTAGACATAGCACAACTGGAAAGGTAATTGTAGGAACTGGATTGTAATTCGATATACAGAAAAAAAATTTGTAACAGTAAAGACAGTGAAACATTAGGATAGATTTCCTACAGATCTTGTAAAAGCCCTGTCTTTGGAAGCATGTAAGATCAGAATGAGGAGGTAACAGTAAGGAGTGACATACTGGTAGCTAATCCTGCTTTGAACTGAGGAATGGGTTGGCTGACCTCTCAAAGTTTTTCCTAGCAACGTTTTCTGTGACTAATCTCTCCCTTAATGTCCCCTTTCCTAGACAGGTAAAGAAAATGGATATATAATATTTCATTAGATTTGTAGTTAGACACAAAAAAGTATTCCTTCCTCAAAAGAGCTTTAGTAAGATGCTTGAATATAAAAGCTATTATTTTATTCTGAATGAAAGCAAGTTTTGTTCCTTTGATCTGAAAAGAATTATGCTTTCTAAAATAAGGTTCATCATAATGCAAACTGAATTTTTCTCAAGTTGATTCAGTTTCTTTTAGGTTTTGTTTGTATGTTTGTTTTTATTTAATGTAAATTATTTCATCTCTGAAGAACAGAAATCTACTCGTAAGCCTCTGCCATGCCTTTTAGTGAACACCAAAAAAAGTTCACTTTCACAAAGTTTGCAGATGTTTCCTTTAATCAGTCACAAAACCTATGTAAGTACAATCTTGTAGTACGATTGAGTGTGACTGCTGGAAGTGTTTACTTCATGCAATTTAGCAAACAATGGAAGCAGGACAAAGATCAAGGTGGGTTTTCTGACTAACTTTCTCTTATAATTTGTCACCCAGGCTTTGTTTCTGTGATAGCTGGAACTGTAAGGTAAAGGATTTTATTTTTGTTTTTGGAAATTCCAGTGGGAGCAAATTATTTAAAGTATGATATATATTCATCAATGACTCCTAATTTCTTTTGCTAGTGTGAAGTACCAGCAAGAGATTTTATTCTCCAAGTCATGCCCTTCATCTAATATTTGTTAAATATGCCTGTGGAGAGGAGAATCTTTTTATTTTTTTTTTTTCTTTTGACTTCTGGAAAAAACCCTGTAGAAGTCAATGTTAAATGATCAATTCTAACATAAAAGTCAATGGAGGGAGAACCTCAAGACGCCATTTCCCTATACCACATTTACAGGTCTCCTGGATGGTTTAGAAAGGTGTAAACATTAGTCAGAGAGAATCAAGACTTTAAATCAAAACTGGATGCCTTTCTAAAAGATATATTGTCCCTCATGCAGAAGATATGAACTTGATGCATGAGTTACTGGTTCAGATTTTATGGCCTGTTACACAGGTTGGAATAGATAATCATAACAGTTCTTTCCATCCATACAGTACACGATTCTGAATTCCGTGTGAGCATGTTGAGACTCAAAGAATAATTCAATGAAAGCAAATAATCTAAATAACGATAATTATAATGAAAAAACCCCACCACCATAACATCAAGAAATGCCACTTGATTTTTTTACTCTGAGGGTAAAAAAAAAAAAAAGGTGTTACTTTCCATTTTCCTCATGATCAACTTAACTCATAATCAAGCAAAACACTAATAATAAAGAGGTAAAGATCTATGACTTTGAGAGGTGGCCTTACACCTCCTACTTTCTTGCTCACCTCTGTGGCAATTGGCATGTTGGCCAGCATTTTCTGGGATAAAATAAATGTAGGCTGGAAACTGGAAATTATGTTTTCTGGCTGAATTATATAATAAGAAAACAAGTAACAAATTTGCTGGTGGTACATGAATAAAAAAAAATTAACATATTAGTGTTTCCACCACTGCATTTGTTCTACTGTGCTAATAATGGTCATGGTAAAAACCTGCCATAGTCATTAAAGCACAGATGTAAGTGGAGGGCTCACAGGGAGCAGAAACATAGAGTAAGAAGTGGCCACTAAAGTCACAATTAGGAATGTAACCTTACCTTTTAACAACAGAGATGTTAACAACACAGCAGACTGCCCTCTCACCACACTGCTGTTTAGAGAGTTCATTTAAAATATCCCTTAGCTGTCACATTTGGAAATGCCATCCTTCAGCAACATGAGAACATAGCATATAGAACTAGAAAAGCATTTAATGACTATCTCTGTATTACTCAACCGGGAAGTGCTTTTCAGCCAGTGGTTGCAGGTACCCTTTCAGAAACGCACCTTCTGTCCTAGTTTTCACATAAAGAAAACTTACAGAGCAGACACAGGGCCTGCTTTAAGAAGACCTCATAGTCCTTATTGGAGCATCTTCCAGGAGTCCATGGAACATTTAGTTCTAATCCTTCTTACTATCAACAAATATATCACACAATTTCATCCAAAATTTAGGAAGCTACAACTTAAAAATATGTCCTCACTCACCTGTGTTGCACACAGGTGTGGCAGTTGCAAAAGAGAAACATGCAGCTATTAAGAACCCTCTTATAATTTATGAACAAATGTTACTAGCTGACAATGCATATCCTTTTACTCTGTGAAAATTTATTCTTTAGCTAAAATAGAACTTCTTTCAACTTCTGTTTTACTAGGCTAGAGTCTTCTCCAACACAAAAGATTTTCCAAACCCTCAGTCATGTTAGTAATCGCTCTGAAATCATATTTCTTGAGCATGACTAGAACCACATGTAGTATTCCAGACAGACACCACTGGTGCTTTGTAAAATACACTAAAGCGTTATCCTCTCTGCTACAAACCTCCTTCTTGATAGTTGCAAGGATTGTACTTATTGCGGGTGGGTGGAGACAAACCAAGTGAGGTTGAATAGTATTTTCTCCTGTTTCCATTTTCCACTTGTTCGAATACCCTCCACATTTACTATGCATGCTAAAAACACTTTTGTGAGGATGTCTGCCTGACTGGCTAGTTTCAGCAATTAATAAGAAAAAAGTAAAGAAAAATAAATAAAGATATCAATTTAAAATGACCATAGTTGAATTAAAAAGTAATGCTCTGATGATCTAAAAGTGTGTGACAGGAATGTTCCCGTTTCTCTGACACTTTTGAGTGAAGATATTCTATATGGTTGAAAGTCAAAGTAAGATATTTTCATTTCAGTCGTATCTAATATATATATTAATTACACTTCAAATTTAAAAGCATATTGCAGTGGTCTAATGTCACCTGAATAAAATATTTTAAAATGTTGTATCAGTGTTTCTAAAACAAATTATTTAAGCCATTTGACTCTATAATATTCCTTGAAACATTGACTTGTATTCTGACGGGAAATTGTGGTTATTCAAAAAGTAGGAATTTCTGATTGGATAGTAATTTCTGTTTTCTTACCAACTCTACTAACACCTAAGTAACAATTTTGTGGCTTGCTGAAATCCTTATCACCATACTATCTAATCATTTTCTAAGCAAAATAAACTATATATATATAAGGCAATATATATAATCATAATGTGATAAAGATAACTGTCTTGTTTTACAACTCAGTGTGTTTTAAAGATAGGATTCTGTACTCAAGGAACTAAGGTATGACTTTAGTGTTGCAATTTCTGTAAGTGGCTTACTAGTGACTAAGTAAGCTGCTCCTACCCAACTCTTTAACTACTACCATTTTCTCTGTAATACGCATCCATGATCTTCCTTTGAGGAGTGTAGTTTAGGACTGAAATCCAGGAAAGGGTCCTTGAATGACCTTTCATCTAATCTTCATTGCAATTTTAATGAGTATAAGATGGAAATAACAATGAAAAGATGTCTTGTTACGTAAACATTTTCAATCACATTAGAGGCAATTTTTGACACAATCACAATCTCATTGAGTGTGAGAATAATTTTCCCCAAAAGCAACAGAACTCCATTGTGCAAGAGAATTCACACAGACAAATGTTGTGACGTAGTATAAACCATAGTCTTCCTGAATTAGCAATGAACCTCAAATGCAGAACTGTGCAAGTATGGAAAGGAGCCCAAGTGCCAACACAGCACAGTGATGATAATAGAAATGCTCTTGCAGCACTGCAAGCCAAGCTGCAGTGGTGCTAAAGATAAAACAACCATATGAACATGATTCAGTGGCTGTGCCACACAGAAGATCTGAACTGAACAGAGGATTTACTCTCTTCTATACCCATGTAATTTTAGTTTCCTTGGACTTTAAGCAGGGCACAAGATTTTGGTCCGAAGAGCTTTGAAAGTTATGTCTTGGTATCTCTCATTCAAGAAGGCCCTCTGGTCTCAAATTGGCTTATAGCTTAGACATGTCTTCAAGAAAATGAGGGATGGAAAGACAAAGGAAGACAATTCCTGCTAAAGATGCTTTTTAAAAAATATCTCCTTCCAAAGATCAGATACCTTCATGGATTTTCTGCTAATTTCAATAAGTTTCAGAACAGATGTCAAATTAATCAGAATTATGCAGAGAAAAAGCTTAAAAATGCTGTTTCTGTGGGGTTTTGTGGTTTTTGCAAAAAGCCACATGGTTTTTGCATGGTTGTATGGAGGCAAACCAAATGCAAACTAAAGGCTACATGAAGCAATGGTCACTCAGGACATTTGGGCTTGGTATGCCGATAAATCTGGTCACACAGTGTGGTTAAAATAGCATGAGAAATTATTTTCTTTCATTATTTCTGTGCTATGTGCTTTTCATGCATGGTAAGATTTGGATTTTTTCCAAATCATTTACCCAGACCTACTTTCTAACAGTGTACTTTTAATACCCTCAAAATGATTTTTTCTTGTGTTCTCATGGAGCAACTGAAACTGCAGTAGGAAAATGGACAACACTGTCATCAGACAATTCAAGAGTTCCAGATGGAAAACACCGTTATGTGTAAACTCAAGATTAAGCATTGGTTATAAATAAATTGTACTCTCAAAGCAAGTTTACATTAATGTTATGAAGGTATAGCAAGCAGGAACATCCCTAGAACAATTTACATCTTGTTGACTGACAAAACTGCATGCTTTACTAGTCAGCCTGTTAACAGCAGAACTTATTTTTCCCAGCTTACATGTTTTTTTCAGCCTTTCTCTTTTTTTCTCTCTAAGCCAAATCCAAACATGAACATTTCTCTTAATGCTAATTTAATAATTTATCTTTAGCATTGAATGCACTGAATCTGAGCCAGTTAAAGTCTTTTATAAAACAAAAAAACCCCACAGTTTAGAAGTTACTATACAGCACATGAGGTATTATATACTACTGTTTCTTCACTGATGAGTTGAGAAGTTTCCTTTTCCTTCGATTGAAGGACTTGCTGTGGTGCCTCCACAGCTGTTTCTTCTCCAGACAGCGTGAGCACCAGTCCATTGCCCTCTCCTCACAGGGCAAGCGTTTCAGCCTCCGGTGGACCTACACAGATCCTATTGCCATAAATCAAACATTTCATTTTTGCGTAACAATTCCTTTCTGCAAGGTTGGCAGTCAGGTTTGCTTTATGAATAATTGCTAGTGCATACAGACAGATAAATGTTTCAGAAAATTATTGCTTACAGAAGAAGTAGACATTCCCAGCAGATTTAACAAAACCTCCATAAAACAGTGCTCTCCAGGAAATCAATTGTATTGCCCCTGCAATGGTTCTCCTGGGCGTCATCCATAGAAATGGAGATACAACAGATCATTGCGCCCTTTGTCTGATAAAGCAGAGCTGATGAAACTAAAAACTGATGTCAAAATAATTTCACCTATTAACTACCTTAACTTGGTAGTAAGCAAGCTCATTATCCACAATCCTGTGCATTTATGTTTTCATTGGAAATATTGAGGATGATCAAATGCAACACATACTGCACAGACTAAGAATCTGACTTTAAAAAGAAGGGTTTTAACTTACAGGCAACCGAGACAACTAAATTGTAGACAAGATAATTTTGGTTAATAATATAATCAATAGTCTGGGACGAAATACTCCTGATGGTAACTTAAGAAATAAACTATTTATTTTCCTTTTTTCCCCTGAATATATTTTATTAACTTTTAAAAACTTATGTCCTTTTATGGCGATTCTTCTAACATTTGGAATCCAAGAGGAAAGACAAGAGAAAAAACCCAGAAACCTGCTATCAAAAAAACCCCCCAAAACCAAAAAAAACAAACACCAAACCAAAACCCAAACCAAACCAAAAAAACCCTATGTATATAAAACCTGGCCTAGGTAACCATCTTAAATATGTGAAATATTAAGTATATGAAGTAAAATGTTTTCCTCATTTAACATTCAGAATTCCACACTATCATTAGTCTTAGTAATTATGATGAAAAATATGATTATGTATTGTAGTTTATATTAAACTACCCCCAAGATTAATGTTTAATGAACAATTAATTTAAAACCAAGAAAATGCACAAAACAAAAATTACAGTAAAATATTGTTCATACAACAGAATCCAGGAAAAGGGAAATACCAATGAAATTTGTAGTGACCGGCTGTCTCAAAATAAAAGATTAATAGGATAAAATAAAATGTATCTCAAGCATTAATGTATGAAAGCAATGATTTATCTGAGGTGTTGGGATTGGTTTTAGGTGTTGTAAAGTCTTCATTCAGCAACAACATGGACGTGTGCACACAGTCTCTCCATTTGCTCTCTGCGCCATCCCTCAATTTCTTTTCCTCGGGCTTTTACTTTCAACCCTTTTCCCCCCATATTGAAAGAAAAACTTTCAACCAGCCCCAGCAGTCACAGACTTTCTGAGTTTGTTTTCTTTGCTTCTTCATTTTGCAAGGCTATAATTGTTGTGTCCCGGAACACTTCACTCCTGTCCATCAAAATGAAAGATGAGCTGCCACCAGATACTGCTCACCTAGTAATAAAGAGGAACAAAGTATTTGGCATTGTGTAAGCACCAGGGCAGTCATTTTCAGATACAGTCTGAGGAGCTTGCTAATGAAGATGACATATTGAAGAGACAGCTAGGTAATGAGGATTGTGACTAACTAAATACGTAGAGAAAGCAGCTAGCATCTGTGGTTCGGTGAGCCAGAATTTTTGTGCATGGGTGGAAAAAAAAAAAAAAACTTATTTCTATGGAGTGGTTACTTAGGTACTTAACATCCACGTGGAGGAGCACATTATATTTAACCAGTCAAACAGATTTTTAAATGAGAGGAAGAGACAATACAATGGAAAAGACAAATCAGATACAGAGTCTGAATTACTGTGTTGAGTAAGATGTGAATGGCATCAGTTGTACTTTGGAGGTGACTCCCTGCCAACTATGCACAGAACAGCTTAGGTACACACCCAGTTTAAAATGGCTATTGTTATTGAGATTATTCCCTTCCAGTTAATTCCATTAAAATGTTTGTCAATACAGACGTCACAGTGGCCAGACCAAATCCTAAGTAACAGGCCAATATGTTAAAACTGCAAGTCAACTTCATCATGTATAGATTGACAGAAGACAAATTCTTCTCTTATGACCATCATTTTAACTTTTCTTTAGGCTTTTAATTGCTTTTCAGCCAAATATTGATTTCAGATAAGTACTGTGATTTCTTAGAAACAGTGGGTTTTACGTAATGCTGGTCCTGTGTCATCGGCACAACACTGGCACTTCAGCTCTTGTTAGTCATTACCTCTTCCAACAGCTTTATAGAACAATTGAATAAAGACAGAGCTTTAGGGGACTCTGAAGCTTTGGAGATGAAAACAAGAAAAGTTAAAATCTGAAAGAAGTCACTAGGGCTCCACTAAAAGTAATTTCTTGTCTTTAAAATGAGTGATTTATAAACACTTAGATTAGATTTAATGAATATATTAGGAAATCATCAGAATAGGATGACGACTTTTTTTCAATACAGGATGTGGAAAAATAAAGATTATTATTTAAAATATGAAAAGAAATAAAAATTAAGCAATAGGTGATTGGTGGCAAAAAGGAGGCAGTCTGTCACTTGCAAAAGTGCTAAAAGTCAGCTAAAAAGTTATCCTGAAAGGCACTAAGGTTTGAGACACTGAGATTTGAAACATGTAAAGATGAAGGCAAATAATGCATTTTTTGGCATTAAAATACTAGCTAATCTGGGTTCTGTATTTATGTCTTCAGTTAGAGGACAAGGTTTAACAAATGCACTCGCCCACTTGCCAGCGATGAGAAGAAACTTTTCTTGGCATGCTGGGATTTACACATCAGTTGCTGCAAGATTTAAAATTTTTATTTAAAAATGAATCAATCACAAAAATGCATGCAAATATGAGAAAGAAGTAGTAGGAGAAATCTGCTTTTACATTTCTGAAGAAAGTCTTCTACATGTTGCCAATGTTTTTCTTGGCCTCAGGTATTATGAAGAAAATATTTTTTTTTTATTCTTGTTTTGTCTTTGTGCATGCAGAAGAGTATAGGTTCACTGTAAAGAGATTGCAGAGCACTTCTTTCAACTGAATCAGCTATGCAGTTTCAGGGATCATTTGAAATGTCCTGTTTCCGTGTCTTACTGGCTCTTCCTGTCTGCACTGCAATCCCCCATAAACTGCAGATATGCTCTCTGGTGGCTTTTGCTTTCTTATTTTCCTAAGACTAAACCCCACTGTCTTTCTACCATATGGTGTGGGATATTGATTTTTTGAATTGATGAACGAAATAGCAAAAAGGATACAAGGACGGACAAAACCAATCAAGACGCAGAAGATGTTGTCTACTTTTCATGAGTAGTAATAAAGGTGGTGATCATGGTGACCGAAGGAAAAAGCAAGCGGGAGTACAGCCCACATACACAATGGCAGCAGAATTAGTGTTTCCTCCTACCTGGTAGCTGGAAATAAGAAGCTGAGTTTTTATGAAAGAAAACAAAAGGGAGTAATATTTCAGGGACACCTGATAGACTCTGACTGTACCAGACTCAGGAATTCTTCTAATTTCTTGGAGTTTTGATACAGTCCAGCTTCGGCTCAGTTTCATACTGGAGATTTAAGCATCAGGTTTCCCATATTTACCATCATCCACTTATTTCAGTAAAAGAAAGATCTGGGCAAGTGGATTGGTTCGTAGTCATTACACATTTCCAAAGGTCTCTGCAATGTCCAGTAGGTAAAGCCACATGCCTGTCTGGGAAGGTTGAACTTCTAGAAAAGAAGCAGCTCCATATGGTGTTAGACTAATTAGAACGGTCTTGACTCCATACTCTTTCCACCATCTGCCTTCTGAATGCTTGATTATGCCTTAAGGAAACATTACCCTCTGGATCACTTAGTCTTAAGCAAAGCACACTCCTTATATTTTCCTCTTGGCCATCTGGCACTCTCCCCCATTTTCTTTGCAGGGTCACAACATAACTCCATCAATCCTTACTTTTTTCTGTCCATGTAAACTGCCCCATTATCATGAGTACTTTCACACTGAGATTTGCTAATTGCATTTATGCAGTCCCTGTAAAGGCTGATTTAGAGAAAGCTTTTCCCTGTAATACCTGGAAATCATGGAGAACACTGACCTAATACCTAGCGATCTCTGCCAAGTATAGCTTCCTGTCATGCAACTTCACTACTTTACCCAAAAGGCTGAGCCCCAACACTTTCAAGAGCCATCAGTCATGTTGATCCTCGTGAAGTGGAACTGATCTGAAACAATTCATTGTTATATAGTGGGAGAAGATACAATGAAGCATGTGGCATTTCGGTATATCATTGGCTGTTTTGCCCATAGACATAAATTAAGGAAAATAAAATTAAATTTAAAAAAATTAAGGGAGGTAAGAGAAATCAGGGGAAAAGGGGACAAGAAATCCAAAACAAAAAAAGAAATTTAAAATTATAAAATTATAACAAATTACTTTAGTTTAGTTCTGTAGTTATGTAGCACTTTTTCTAAAACAATATTTGCCCAAAACAGTGCAATATTCTCAAGCAACTAAATTTTTATGAAAGATAAATTCTCATCCAAAAACTTACAGCAATGTTCTTTCAACCAGTTCTCATAAAATCATAAAAACATAAAACCCCAATACTGCTGCAGAAAGGTGGAAGTAAAAAAATGGTAATTTACTGCTGGAAATCACCAGACTTTTTAATGTAGATGGCATAATCATGGATGTGGCAAAGGCAATGACCTAACCCCTTCATTAAAGTACAGCTTCTAGTAACTTACTTTTTGGATGAATGAAATAGATCAAATTCCAACTGAATTGTCTACAGTAGTACAGATAATCCATCAGCAACATCAGAATGGTTCTCATTAAATTTAGGACTACTGCAGCTTGGATACATCTATACAAATGATTTATTAACACTTGTGTTGATTGTGAGATGATGACCATGAGATGGTGGACTTCAGGTTCTCACGTGGAAGAAGCAGGACAATAAGGAAGATTACAAACCTGAACTTCAGGGGAGAGAACTCTGGCCTTTTCAAAGACCTGCTTGGAAGAATTCCATGGGTTAGAGCTCTAGCAGGTAGGGGGGCCCAAGCACCACTTGCTCCAAGCTCAATATTGGTGCATCCCTATGAGTAAGAAGTCAAACAAAGGAGACAGGAGACCTACATGAATGAACAAGGAGCTTCTGGAAAAACTCAGCTAGAAGAAGGAAGTTTACAGAATGTGGGAAAAGTTAGACTAGGGAAATGAGAGCGCACTGGTGAATGAGGTAGGTGCCCTGGTGACAGAGGATACAGAGAAGGCAGAATTACTGAGTGCCTTCTTGGCTTCAGTCTTTACTGCTAAGGTCGGCCTTCAGGAATCCCTGTCCCTGGAGGTAAACGAGAAAGTCTGGAGAAAGGAAGAATTTGCCTTGGTCGAGGAGGATTGGGTTAGAGATAATTTAGGCAGGCTGGACACCCACAAAACCATTGGACCCAATGGGATGCACCCACAAGTGTTGAGGAAGCTGGCAGATGTTATTGCTAAGCCACTATCAACATCTTTGAGAAGTCATGTAGAGCAGGAAAGGTGCATGAGTAATGGAAGAAAGCCAAGGTCACTCTGGTCTTCCAAAAGGGCAAGAAGGAGGACCCAGGAAACTACAAACCGGTCAGCTTTCCCTCCATCCCTGGAAAGGTGATGGAACAGCTCATTCTGGATGTTATGAAGAGGAAGATTATCAAGAGTTGTCAACATGGATTCACCAAGGGAAATTTATGTCTGACCAATCTGATAGCCTTCTATGATGGTGTGACTGACTGGGTAGCTGAAGGGAGAACAGCAGATGTTGTCTCCCATAACATCCTCATAGGTAAGCTTAGGAAGTGTGGACGAACGGACAGTGAAGTGGATTGAGAACCGGCTGAATGATAGAGCTCAGAGAGCTGTGATCAGCAGCACAGAGTCTAGCTAGAGGCCTGTAGCCAGCAGCTAGTGGAGTTCCTCAGATGGGAACCAGACTGGACTGAATTAGGTCTTGTTCAACATATTCATCAATGACCTGGAAGAAGGGATAAAGTGTACCCTCAGCAAGTTTCCTGATGATACAAAATTGGGAGGAGTGGCTGATACACTAGAAGGCTGTGCTGCCATTCAGCAAGACCTAAACAGACTAGAGAGCTGGTCAGAGAGGAACCTAATAAAGTTCAATAAGGGCAAGTGTAGATTCCTGAGCCTGAGGAGGAACAATGCAATTCACCAGTACAGGTTAGGGATTGACCTGCTGGAAAACAGCTCTGCAGAGAAGGACCTGGGAGTCCTGGTGGAGAACAAGTAAACCATGACCCAGCAATGTGCCCTTGTGGCCAAGAATGCAAATAGTATCCTAGGGTGCATTTAGAAGAGTGTGGCTAGCAGGTTAAGGGAGGTCCTCCTGCCCCTCTGTTCTGCCCTGGTGAGGCCACATCTGGAGTACTGTGTCCAGTTCTGGGTTCCCCAATTTAAGAGAGTCAAGGAACTCTTGGAGAAAGTGCAGCACAGGGCTACCAAGATAACGAGGAGGCAGGAGCATCTTATGAGGAAAGGTTAAGAGACCTCGGTCTGTTTAGCCTGGAGAAGTGCAGGCTGAGTGGGGATCTTATCAATGCCTATAAATATATAAAAGGTGAGTGTCAAGAGTATGGGGCCAGTGTCTTTCAGTGGTGCCTAGTGACAGGGCAAGGGGCAATGGGCACAAACTGGAACACAGGAAGTTCCATTTGATCTCACCATGTGGAAAAACTTCCTTCTTTTGAAGGTGTCAGAGCACTGCAACTGGCTTCCCAGAGAGACTGTTTCCTTCTCTGGAGACTTTCAGAACCCTCCTGGACATGATCCTAAGCAACCTGCTCTAGGTGAACCTACTTTATCAGGGGGGTTGGACTAGAAGAACCCCAGAGGTCCCCTCCAACCCCTACCATTCTGTGATTCTGTAATTAAATGATACAGTGATATGACAAGAAGAACTAGACATTAAATGAATGCATTAGTTTCAGAATGAGTATGGTACATGAAAAATTTAAATGAGCAATGGAAAGTAAAACATGGAAGAAAATTAAGATAACTACATTGTAAGACCAAGAGAATTGGAAAGAACATGTAACTTTAGCAACGAAGTCTCTGAAATAAAAAACTATGTATAATTTCTTGCACGTTTAGACTACTGAACAGAAAATCTTTAGGATCCAAGATGAACTGAAGAACTACTGGTAATAACCAGAGGACTTGAATAGTAACAAATTGAGTCCAAAGAAATAGACTATTACTTGAGTGATTTACAAGGTGCTCTGAAAGAAAAGTATATAAAAGAAAAAGATTAAAGAAAAAAAAAGGCACTATTGATATGTAGATGAACAGCCTCACAGTTTAGATACCCAGCATCTGAGAAAACAATTGCTTATGTGGGAAAGGCATACCAGTCTTCTGAAGTGACAGACAGTGTCATTACTGCTAATTACTCTAAGCCGCATGACTGTTTTTGATAAAGATAAATGGTGGAGATCTCAAAGCTCAGATGTAAAAAAAAAATAAAAATATGTGCAATGGAAAAGAAAGCTGGTGAACAAGGCAGCAGAAATAAAACAATTTTTTCCACTTCATGCAAACAAATAGGTACATTTTATTCCATTCTTCCCCTCTTTTTTTTTTTCTTTTTTAAGAGTAAGCACATTCTAAGATACAGCACGTAAACAGATAAACGGACTAGGGAGCATCAGTAGCTGTTAAAGCAGAGAGGAAGCGAATCACACACATACAATACAGTATCAGATTTTATCCATATAATGTAAAAAGTCCACTAGATGAGATGTACTTATCTGTGACTTCAAGCAAAGATAAAAAGACATGAGCAACCAGAAAATCCCAAAACTCAACAAATCCACAAACAGACAAACAAACAAACCCAACATCAACAACAAAAAACCTTCCAACTATTTTTGAAGTGATGGTTCAAGGGAATAATTGTCCTTTTCAAGGAGATGTTGAGCAAAAAGACAGGACTGCATATAGATAAAATGGTATCTCCCATATTACAAAAAACATTGAGTGCTGTATCTTGGTAGATCACAGACAAGAAAAGCTACTGTAACACAGGCAAAAAAAGAATAAAAAACAAACCAAAACAAAAGCAACAAGATGCTATCAAAAAGGAAGAGATGAGACGTACTTATACTACGAAGTATTAGTAGCAAATACAAGATACTGACAAGCATTGAGGCCATATAGAATGATTAATGTATAGTAAAAATTTGCATTGCTTTCCATATATTTAAAATAGAAGAAATGTTTTCTTGTATAAATGTGATATTAAAAAGTTTTAACAAAATACAACTTAGAAAGATTACAAAAGTTATAGAGAATAATCAGTGAGATTTTGGAAGATAATAGAGAGGTAGTTCTCATAAGATTTTTCTTTTAAGTGATGTTCTTGTTTGTCAAAGGGTGTGTAAAAGCAAGACTGATTCTACAAAAACATTTGAACTCCTAAATATTCATTTTATCATAACCAAACATGGATAACTCTTATTTGTTACCTGAAATTGCTAGCCCTTGAGCCTGTATTTTCCTAATAGTGTCCAATGAAAGTTCTTACAGCTAAGGATGCACAGAAACCAATCTCTGACAGGCAGCCTTTTGTATATGTGGAAAGTTTGGGTGTTGGGTGTATTGAGCATTATTGTTAACAAAATGAACCTTTAAGAAGTTTGCCTGAATGAGACAGCATTTCAGGAGAATAAAATGTATGAGACAGCATTTCAGAATTTTAGCTGAATGAGTCTGCAAATACATCCTCCCTCATTTTCACTCAGCAGGATAAACAAAAACTGTAGATCGCTACCAGCTGCACAATCAGCCAGGCTAGCAATAACTTTAAAAGCACAGAAAGCACAAATGGATTTCATATGCAGGTTGGATATTCACTGAGGTAGAGCTGTAAAAAAAACCTGCAGCTTTAATTTGGGGATACATACATTTTCAAATGTACTTCTGCAGAGCTCATTTCTTAGTACACTTTTTGCAGAAGCCCAAGCTTTGACTTTGTTATTTGAAATCTGAAGATAAAACAGCAAGCAAAACCAGAAAGATAGGGACTGAGATAACAAGATTAAGACTTAAAAACTGTACTCAAACCCATCAAGGACAAAAATTCAGCAGGTTATTTCTCTAGATGATGACTTTATAATGTAAGAAGTAAACTTTCTGGAGAAGGAAACATAGCCTTAGTGATGACTAACTAGAATTAAAACTAAAACCCACTGTCTTTGTGAGATCTAATTTCACAGCATGGATTTGACCAGTTATGGGTTTTTTGTAAATTGTAAATTTTTTCTGCCAGCTCTCTTTGGGATCTGAAGTCTCTGAGGGCTCTCTTCTTGCCTGTTGTCCTTTGCTTTCTGAGTGCTGTATCTGTTTGTAGATGTTTCCACTGGCGTATCCTAAACAAACCCTTCGAAAAAAGCTGTACTCTTTCAAAGTCATATACATCATCTTAGGCAAAAGATGAGATATAAAACCTGGATGAAATCAAAACATGGATGAATAAAACAGACTCAGAATCTTCTGTTTCTGAACTGCCTATGGCTTTCCTTTAACATTTTCATGCCGCTACCCTCTGTCATCCAGAACCAGAAGTCTCCTTTGATTCTCTCCCTCCCCTTCTACATTTTCCCTATCATAACCAAACCCTTTCATGACTTGCTCCAAGTTTTAAAAATTTCCTGCATACAACTACCCACTCATATTTTTGTAGTTTTCTTCTTAAATCTGTCAGTCAAAATAACTTCTCCACATCAGGCTTAAGAAAACATGTTTTACAATATTCCTCTACCATTAATATGCATAGTTTATAAGTTTTATACAAAAATACATTTGTGTATATGTATACATATATGTGTGCATGCAAGAGTATATCATTAAAAATACTGAAGAAAAAGTGGACAATTGTTCCACATGTAAATGTCTTGTATAAGTCACTTACAAGAGTTGTGAAACTTAAGGTTGGTGTAAATCTGATCCACCCCTTTTATCTGATTAATCCACCTAATCTTAGAATGTATGTTTTTTCTTAATTCTTCTGCTATCATTTAAGTTTCTATTCACTCTGTCTAAGAAAGTCTTCTAGTACAGGGAATAGGCCTTTTGCATAAAGCACCTAGAAAACTTGTAGCTGTTACAGGCTAGAAAATATAGCTGGACTTGAAGTCTTTATTTATTGGAAATTCTAAGAAAAAGAAGGGAAGTAGTATAATAGAACAGAGTAGCACATCTACTCTCAAGCTAGCTTCTAAGGCAAAACGGAATGAAGACCCTGGAAACTTCTGTGAAGCTGAGATGATTCACTCTCAATGGCTTATCCACTTCCAATCTCCAATTGTTGAAACTTTTTCACAACAACAAATTTTTTTTTCCTATTTTCTAAACCGTCTGCTGGCTCTTACATCAAAGCACAGTTGCCTAAATGCCACGTTTTTTATTTTTGTCAACATTCAGTTGCTTTGAATTTTCTTCCAAAAAATCACCTCCTGTAAAACAAATGCAGAAGAGATTTCAGGTGAATCAGCAAAACTAGACAGCAATTGTATATCTAAATCAAATTCATGTGGGAGCACTAGCTACAACTTTAGTGGCATTCAGAGGTAAACAGAAATTAGATTTCACCAAACAGTATAATTATCTATTAAAGAAATCCTTTCAAATGGCTGAAATCCTCTCTTCCTCTTAAAAGACATGAAATTAATAACAGCTGGTTTGGATACAGCCCTGATGATATTTCTATGATGTCCCATTATTGTGAATGAGGTCTGGCTTCTTGCCAGATCCTGACGTGGCCACAGGCTGTTTCAAGTACTAGCTGGTATTGAATCTGTCGATCAAAATATGTTTCCTCTATCACCACTGTGGTATTTTATGAAATAACAGAATGAGATACCGCACTTGCATCTGCTCTAGAGTGAGATGCAATGTATCACCCAGGTGCACAGCCACATCCTTTCGAGTGCAGTGCCCATGGGTATACTAACATCAGGACCATTCTTTGGAGGCTAACTTTCCACTGGGTAATTTGGAATCTTATCAAAAGCCCATTGAATTCAAAGGAAATATTCCCATTGATCTCAGAGGGCTTTGATCAGGCTCATGGTGAGCATGTACTTTAGCAGTCTTTTAGTGCTCTTGCAACACGCACAGCCAAATGAACACTCTTAATCTTTTGAGTAAAAATATGAAAGTCAGCACAGCCCAGCTGACCAGAGTCAGAAGTCAGAAAGGGACTTAGCAAGTGGAATTTGGCACTTGAAAACCTTTTTAGTGGCCGAAGTTCAACCTTTAGGCAATCAGGAATATTCACAATTGCTTTTGCCTAGTTGCTGTTGATGTCTTAAGCCTGTCAGTTCCAGTGTTTCTGCTGGTGAGGTCCCCAGGACACGTAAATTATTGCTGTGACATAAAGCTGTGATACAAAGCCAACTTCTGGTGCCAACGTGCTTTTTGCTAGTTTTCACCTAAACAGCACTGATGGTAAGGAAATAGATGTTTTCTACCAAGCACGGAGACGTGTTTTGATGTGTGGTCGTATCATGGCTAATCCTTCCACGTGCTTTTCTGCACAAGAGCAGTGCACTTCACATGTGCAAGTCAGGAGTGAACACTGGAGAATGTTTACGTGTAGGTCTTCCCACTCTCGCTTTTTTAAACGCAATTGTTTAACCGGAGAGAAATGTAAATATTAGCTGCCTCTCTCCATCAAGGATTTTATTTCATTCTAATTATTGGATTATTGTGAAGAATGGGCAGAGGTAGTCCTTTCCTGGCCGTGCTTTGCAGAGGTCGTACACTGATCATCTCTTGGACACCCCAAGGGGATTTTCCTCCCAGCAGAATGCTGTTTACTTGAGGGAATCCTCTCTCCTTCAAAAGTACTTCAGTATTTCAGATTGCTGATCTCTGTGAATCTCTTTTCAGAGAAGAAATGTCATGTGTGGAAAATTATGAATTTGGCAGTAAGGTGTGAGGAAATTGCTGCAGCAGATGTCAGCAGTGTTGTGGGTTTATGTCATATTTACCTTTGGGCTCGCCTCAGCTACTGCACACTTTAAAGCTACACTCTTT
>NW_010428333.1:0-19286 GCF_000710305.1 Buceros rhinoceros silvestris | reverse complement strand
TTCGGAAAACTCCCTTACATTAAATTCAAGGGCTACAAAGGTTAGAGTTATGTGACCCACTGCAGACCCAGTGGAGATGTTTGGTCTCCTAATACGTGTGTTTAACATTGCTTTTATAACAAAAATTATTTCAGAATTGAGCAGATACCAGACTTATCTGGAAAGAGAAGTGGGAATTCACGCCTCTAGCCGGAGTAGGCTTTAATCTTTTTTTAATGAAGTGACCTAGTAAGGAAAATCTAAATGAATACTAGGAATTTGCTGGTAAGATACAATAGCATGGACTCCTCTACTGAAGCATTTTGCAAGGTAATGCCCACAGATTTGGCAATTCACTGATATTGATGGAATATCTAAAGTGGAAAGAAACTCGTATTTTTTGTACCTATGCTTCTGAAAGACAATTTCCACCTACACCCCACCCCGCCCCCACTCCCCCACCACCCCAAATTTGCATCTATAACTAGCTACTGACTTCATACTTAGAAACCGCAAAATGTAGCCTGGCTTTCGTAACAAAAATCAGTGCTAGTGTACACAACTTCAAAATCCAAGGCAGTAGCACATTATATCTGAATACTAATGAAACACTTAGCAATACATATTCTAAGGTCAGTGTTATAGAGTTGTCATAAAAATAGAGAAAACTTTGGGGGAAATCACTGATGAGTGTTTGCTTGTTATCACTAGCAAAGCTTTAAATCCTACAAAAGAGCATTCCTCACATAATATAGTTAGTCACGGACGCAAGCTCCTATGATTTTAAAAATTCTTTTGCTAGTCTTGTAATCAAACAGATGAAGGAGAAATATTTCAAAAGCATCAAAATTACTTAGGGGTCTGAAAGAGACACTTCAAAAGTTGTTCATGCATATTGGGCTTCTAAGGTCCCTAGAGTGATGGACAAGCATCACACAGAGCTTTTAGAAGTGTTCAGACCCAACCAAGAAGCCTCAGACTAATAGGGTAACTTTGGCTACAACATAAGATTCGAAAAATGTGTCTAGAGTTCGTAATTCACTCTGGTGAATTTTGAAGTGCTACCTGTAGTCTTTTTCTTCTAAACTTAAAGTTGTGTCTGTGTGTGTGTAACTTTGAAGAGCTCACTGTTTTGGAAATAACTCTTACTTCAAAGATTTGTGATTGGTGAATGTCTTGACAAGGGCTGTGCTTAGGAGGAAAAAAGCTTTGAAAAGGGTCATAGGTACAGAAAAAAAAAAAACCTTAAAAGAAGCCTGTGATTTGGAGAACAAGCTTTAAAATTATCTGTTATGGTGGAAGAAAGTTTTAATGGGTTCTGCTTTCTCAGACTGCTGTTTATTTTTCCATGTTTTTATGACTGCATATTTTGTCTCCAGCTTGGTTTGTGGTTTGTTTTTTTTCCCCTGTATTTTTTTTTTTTTTTTCCCCTCAGATCATGGGCTATGACATTTTAGAGGCTTCTACACAAATTTTAACCATTAGAATATTTGGAAATCTGCGACAGAATCAGAAGCCTGGCATAAGACAGTGGAGCACTACCTACTGATCCTTTAGTGTGGAAATGGAGAGAGAGACAGCTGAGTCAATGTTGCCATGGCAAACAAGGTGGGAGTACTCCGTGGCTGGCAAACAAGAGCAGGCATGTTCCAGACTGGTAATGCTATACTCACTGCTTACCTGAAGGAATACGGGTTTCTTATATGGGAAAAAAAAATTGGTCCTCATAGCAGTAGAAGCACATTTGTACAAAATATGTGACTCGCTGAGCACAACTGGAAAATCTGCAGATATAATTTCTGACTATTTCAGTGCCATAGATGCTCTTTGCATTTTGTGGGTTTGGGGCCAGGTGAGCTTTGACATTTTTGTTAACTTTTTTTTTTTTTAGGAGGAGGGGCTGCATTGATGCTGTGACTAGAGAAGGTGATAAAATATTTGCCCGAGTGACTAACATCTATCCGTTTCAGGAATTTATTATCCATTTTACAGTCAACATCTCATCCACGATTCTTGTATTGAATTTGTAGTAAAAAATTGTGTACGTTCAGTTCTGATGATCACTGAGAACAGAACTCCAGCTTTTCTTGCCTTTACTTCTGTAGAAAGAGTCACTAACGATAATAAGACACGCTTCCATAAAAATCCCTTTGTTCCAGCACAGAAAAAGTTATCTGTAAAGATGGACTTCTGACGGTCTGCTACAGCTGATGAGACATAGCAGTATATTCATTAGTCACGGAGTCCAACCCACAGCCACAAAACAAAATAGAAATCATTTTATGCCCCAAGTGGTCAAGCCCTATTCAGTGTTAGAGTGTGTTATTTATCTGTCTACCTGGGATTGTCATTCTTTACTGCTACAGCTCAGTGACTTTGTGAGAGGAGGATATGTGTCTTTAAAAATTCTAGTAATGGATCATGCATTGGAGTACAAGGGCATCCTAGAGGAGAAAAAAATGTGTGTGTAGGATTATTATTTTCTTAAGAAAAAATGCTACATCTCATCTAGAAAATTGGCAGCTAATTTTGCTGCCATCCACATCTGCAATCATTTCAGGCTATACCCGTTCTTTCCTCAGATTAGTGCATTCAGCATCCATGAATACTAAGTCAACAATGACGTACCACAGTGAAATCCAGGGCTGAGGTTGCAGCAGGGTATTTTTCCAAGAAAACAATCAATGGAAGACAGAGCTGCTCAGCAATACTAAGGCTAAGTTACTGATTCACATGCCTGAACTATTTATTTAGATGCCTAACCTTAAAATGTTGTTTCATATTGTATATTTCACAAATGTATATTTAATAGAGCTTCAATATGGCTTCAAGTTTGGAAAAAGATATTCTCTATCATAAACGCTGCTGTCTAAAAAAATAGAAATTCTCCAACCTTTTAAAGCTGATGAAAAGTATGAAAAAAGAGTTCGACAGTAGTTCAATATACCATTGCATTGCATAAGTCCATTAAATTACAAAAACTATGTCCTTTTAAAACTGAACATTGAGAAAGCCCATGCAACTCTGCAATATTTTGAACTAACATAATTTATACTGGGCATTGAGTTTGTATTTTGAGTTGAGAAATAGAGGTTTCTGAAAAAAAAAAAAAAAACAAACAGATCTACAAATGCATATCAGGGTTCCTGCGTGTTTTTCTTTTTTGTCACCACAGATGGTGCATTTCACCTCACTGAAACTTTGATTTAAATTTCTGAAAATGATACAGTCAATATTGAATTCAGGCACTCATTTGTATCACACAAAAATGAGACTATTTTTAATGAAAAAGTTTCTTCTTCAATAAAAGTGATAACAATTGCAAGCAGAAATATCATCAGTAGCAATGGAGTAATCTATTCCTACAGGCCAGAAATGCCTCCTTACCTTCTGTCTTGTATCCATAGGTTCAGACAGCAAATGGTGAAATTTCTTGACAAATTGCATCAAAATATCACTGAAACCAGAACTTGTGATGTTCTGGTTGGGACAAAACAAGTATATTCTACAGCCTTCAAAACTAGACACTTTCCAAAGGCAAACTTTGCTAAGGGAAGCCTACAGTGCTAACACAAGATGATGTGAGCAGACGTGTAGAAACCCTCTATGTTATGTAAATATACTACATGCTTCTTTGGCTGCCACCTTGGGGCACAGTTACTTTTGCCTTTTTCTTGATTTTAATATGAACTTAATGAATCATTGTTTCTTCTCATTTCTGTTCAACCACCGAACCCCTAGTTGTATTGCCTTATAACTGTATGGATATGCTGTTAGAAAGCTTTAGGAGCTAATCTACATTTTAAAAAACTATCAAATATATTTTCATTAGTTTTTTATATTTATATTTTTAATCCAAAGTTCTGACAATTTCTCAGGTGAGCCCCACAGCTTTTTTTATCAGTACAACTAAGAGAGTGGTACACTGCATGTGATGAAGGGTAAACTATCGAAAAAGATTGGGAAAGAAAAAAGCCTTAAACCAGTTTTGCCTCTAGGCTGCCTGGAAATGAAAACTCTGGTGTGGAATTTTATCTCTGATTGGTACAGGACATTACACTATTTTTTCAGGTTATTTTTTACCCAGATTTTACATATCCGCAGAGCATAGAAAACCCTTTAAAAGCTTCTTAATATTTCCAAATCAGTTCTGCAGAAAAAAAAATACCAATATGGGGAATTAAGGTCTTTTATTAAACATTGAAATAGAATTATTTCACCTACAAGCCTATGCCAAGGTTAGAAATAGAAGCCTGAAACAAAAAGGGAACCATTACAATTTTTTTGTAAATTAAAAACTGAATGAAGACAGAATTTCTTACAAGTAATATGAAATAAATTAAACATTTCTGAACATTGAGGGAAATTTTTAAAAAGTTACTACTCATGCAGCTTTATTCCTTGTACTGGTATTATATCTGTTCACATATAGTCTTCAGCAATGTAAGAGCTATACCTGAAAATGTCAGCACATGCTGAAGTTAATATATAGAACTCTATATAAAATGACAATAAGAAGTGACGTTATGTCACTTGGACTGCACATCATTAGGAGATTTGGTATCTGAATCCTTTCAAACCACTTCAGAATGCTGTTGAGCACAAACGTTTTTGAGTATCCTGCATTTCAGCCTTTGGGTTAATAGCTGATTTTTTTCCTCAGTTCCTCCAAAAGCCTGTAGTCCACATCCAAAGTGATAGAGGTTTGTAGATCAAGACTGATAATATCTTTTCCTTAGCGCTCTATGAGTTTGACATTCTGTAGGATACTATCTTTCCCCATAAGCCAAGCTTAGTCAGATATCTACGTGCACTGTGGGATCTATAGAGACTTCCACGTCAATAAGTTAAGCTCCTTCTTTCCATCTGAGAAAAAGTCCTACTTTAAAGCACAGCTGTAAATCCATTACTTTAAATTGCATAGGCTAGGAGTTGACAAGCATGCCCCTCCATGAACAGCGTCCAGTATGCAACATGGAGTACTCTGGACAGATGGAAGCCCTGCTCCTGAGAGACCCCAGTCACTCTCTGAGCAGTACACCAGCAGCAGCCCATTTCAGGTAATCAACATTTCAGTATGCTCTGCCCCACTCATCATCTGCGTGTGCAAAAGCACTTTGCCGAGTTGGCTGCAGAGGCCACCAAGTTGTCCTAACTTCTGTGCTAATATTCACCCCTCAGGAAAACAAATTTTCCTAGAAATTCACAGGGCAGAGGAGGAATGAGCTGTCAGAGGCCTCACCCACAATGAAAACTTTGTATACGATATCAGAAACTACAGATAAGCAAATGCAGTAACTAATTTAACCAATGGCTAAAATATATCACTTCTCTCCTTTTTCTACAAAAACCATAAAATTCTACAGTTTAAAATGTGGATATTATGAGAACGAATAAATAACATAGAAGTAGTAAGGTGATAGGATAATGAAAGCTAATATTTTACTAATATCTTCATTTACTTTTATTCTTTTTTCAATTTTCCCCAGCAGTTTTAGTGCAGTTGTTCACAGTTTCTGGTTTTGCTTCACATTGTCAAACATGTGAATAGAAGAGGGATGTGGTCTGATAGCCTAACTGGCTACATTTTAATTCTATTTGATTCTCAGTATTTGTTTATATAATAGCATTAAATATATTCTCTAATCATTTGGAGACTTGCACATGTGTATTTGCCAACATACTGATCCAGTAGTCCAAATACTGACCGCAGAAATAGTGACATTATGTTGCATTATCAATTGGAGTGCTCTACACACACAATTTAGACCTCAGCTACAAGAAGGTAAAATACAAAGCACAACATAACATCCCTCTGAATATATAAACACATTTAAAAATACGTACTGAGGTCTATTATCAAAAAGTAGAAGTTACTAATGAAATAGATGTTAAATTTTCAAGGAAAATGATTTATTCATTTTTGATGGAAGTCCTGGACAGACCAATTTGCTAAGCTACACTTCAATTCATGGATAATTTCTATTTAAATTTGATTTGTTTTAAAACTAAACCAGGGTCTTTGAGGTCCTGCCCTGTAAGACTCACGATATCTGCCCTATTATTACTGTTGTTGCTTCCTGGTTAAGGGAGTTTCAGAACTACGGTGATTAGTTGGGCTTGAGAATACTGGGTTGTTTTCAGCCATTTCACAGGTTTTGTATGTCTGGTCCGATTTATGCACATCTTCATTTTCCTCATCTGAACTTAGATTTATCTGAAATGATGGGCATATGCCATCCTAATATTGTAGGAATTGTCCTCTGGAAGTGGACAAAGTGTCCTCTTTTCTGTTATAAAGAAGTTTAGAAAGATTGATTTTGTAACTTAGACACCTAAGTTGAAGATGGAAATTTAGGTAATATTAGTATATTCTAAAAATATATTATTTACTGAGGAATCCTAGATTCTAAGCCGGGCCAGGCATCTACATTTTTCAAATCTAATACTAGCTGAGGAGTATACAAATCATAATATATGTGTGGCCTAGTTTTCAACTTGCTTTTCTTCCAGATATGTCTAATCGTCTTATTTAGCATTATTATTTACAATACCATATATATGAGTGTTATTTACATGTGTATTCCTTGTGTTTGTACTATTTATGTTATTTGTAATTGTATTATTTTTTGTTCAACACCATCTGTCTCTCAGTGTCCATCTGTTGTCTCTACTTTTAGGTTTAAATTGCAAGCTTTTGGAGCACGATTCATCTTTTTTTTCCCCCGACCCATTACAAGTTACTCTTGGGTACTACAGTGCTTAGGGAGGTTAGTTTTGAAGCAGAGCTCCACTGCAAAAGGTGGTCTACAAAGAATAAAACAATAATCAATGCTTCAGTTAGGTGGGGTAGCAAGTAAATACAGACAGACAGAAGACAGAGTACAGGAATGCAATGAAACAAAGTTAGTCAGCATTGCAGACTTTGTATTACAACAAGAGCCTTCTTATTTTCAATGTCTTTTGTAGACATTATGGGGAAAAAGAATATATTACAGGAAACTCCTCTCAGCAAGGGGCATATCTTAGCACTAGGAAAAAGGTACTTAAAAGTTCAGTGAGTTGGGGAGGGAACCTGAGATAAGAGATGGGAGTAAGAACATTATAGAAAATGGAAAAGGTCATGGAAAGCTTCTAAAACTGAAACAGGTAACTTAATCTGATGCTATAAAGGGGGACTAAGAAAATAATGCAACGCTGAGCAAGGAGATGACCACAGCAATGAGATAGGAAAATTGTATTTTCAGCAGAAGGTGGCTGTGAGCAGGGGAAACCAACAGGAACTGCAGTCAGAGAGCTGGAAGGTACAGTCACTGAGACAGGAGATGAAGGTAACTGGAAGCGCTTTGGTCATTTAACTATGTTCTTAATACACAGAAGAAACTGCAATTGCTGGAATAGTAGATACGTGCAAACAGCTAGCAAGGTAAGCTTCATGAAAATCTACATTATTGGTCACATTTAAGCATTCTTAATATAAACCAATAATTATTTAGCAATAGTTCTGCTCTAAATACAGGGATTTGTTGCAGAAGTACATGGTGAGATACACAGTCCGTGGGTGTCACCAGCAGCCTGATGAACATATCTTGAGTCTAATTCTTTCATGGGCAGACCAGACAGAATTGTCGGTCTGAATGTCTCAGATTATTTTAGCTGTCCTGGTATATTCGGTAATTTATAGCATTTTCCATCACTGCCATGCATTATTTAAATCTGTGAATCATTTTGAGATAAAGACAGAAACTGAGCAAGAGGTTGAAGGGAGACTCGGCAAAAAAATCCAGTTTCACTGTACTTACCTGACATGTCTGCTCTTCCTCACTGCATTTATTTATGATAGAGAACACATAAGAATTGCTTCTTTAGGTCATAGATCCACTTATTCACAGCTCCCTTTTTCACAGTTTGCTCCCTGCAAACTATAATAACTGCATCTGCAAAGGACAGAGTTCAGAGTGAGTTTACAATACTTACATGTAGAAATGCTCATTGAACAAAAATAAATGGCTACCTTCACCACATTCCAATAGCATCTCATTATTCTGAAAATACTTTTTTTATCTGGAACTTACATGGATTCCTAATGAAAAATGTAGCCAAGTATACCCTTAAGAGATTGGACTGGGGAATACATGTTGTATCTATAGTGCACAATAAAGTAAGATCCCATGCATGTCTAAAACCGAAAGACAACAGGTTAGCGACTTGACTATATTGAATCCATTTTCAGGACAAGGTATCTCTGAGCTGTATTACAGAATTACAGAGTAGTTGAAGTTGGAATGTCATCTCACCCAACCCCCCTGCTATCAAGCTCAAGCTACAGCTGGTTGCCCGCGACCATGTCCGGACAGCTTCGAATATGTCCAAGGACGGATAGTCCTCAGCCTCCTTGGGAAACTTGTGCCACTTGCACGAGTCATCCTCACAGTGATAAAGTGTTTTCTGGTGTTCAGACAGAATGTCCTCAGTTTCAGTTTGAGCGCATTGCATCTTGCCCTGTCAAAGGGATGCCTTGCACCACTGTAAAGCGTCTGACTCCGTTCTCTTTCCACCCTCCTCTGATATTTATACATGTTGATAAGATCCCAAATGACCCTTCTCCTCTCTAGGCTAAACAGTCCCATCTCTCTCAATTTTTCCTCACATCAGAGATGCTGCAGTCTCTTAGTCACCTACATGGCCCTTCATTGGACTCTCTCCAGTATGTCCATGTCTCTCTTGTACTGAGCAGCCCAAAGCTGGACACAAATCTCCAGTACTGACTAGAGGCAAAGGATCACCTCCCTTGACCTGCTGACATCACTTGCAATGCAGCTCAGGATACCATTAATCTTCTTTGTGTCAAGGGCACATTTTTGGCTCATGTCCAAGTTGGTGCCCAACAGGACGTTCAGGTCCTTTTCTGCCAAGCAGCTTTCCAGCTGGATGGCCCGAGCACAATGCAGTTGCTCACCACCTGCTGACTGATGCCCAAGCCGTTATCTGCAGGATTTTTCAGGAACTAGTGCTCTTGAGCTTGGAGGAGGTGACCTCCAGGGTCATGGGACCTCCTTACCCCATTTGACTCTTCTGAGCATATTGCTGAAGCGGCTATCCTGAAGTCCAGCGTAGTGAGGCTTTTTTTGTCCCTCCTCACTCAGGATCCTGAACTCCACCATCTTGTCACTGCATCCAAGACCGCCTGCCTTTGACCTTCATATCTCCAGTGAGTGCCTCCTTTTTGGCCAGTTTAAGGTCCAGCAGAGCACCTCTCCTCATTGCCTCCTCTATCACCTGGTGGAGGATGTCATCACCAACGTGCTCAAGGAAACTCCTGCATTGCTTATGTCCTGCTGTGTTGTCCTTCTAGCAGATATCAGAATGGTAGAAATTCCCTGTGAAGACCAGGGCCTGCAAACATGAATCTATTTCTATCTGTCACTTGAAGGCCTCATCCACTTGTTTTTCCTGGTTGGGTGGTCTGTAGCAGACACCCACTGTAATGCAGCTTCGTCTGCCCTTTCTTTAATCACAACCCATATAGTCTCAGTTGGCTCCTCACACATCCTCAGGCAGAACTCCAGGTACTCCACCTGATTTCTCACATCAAGGGCAGCTTCCCTCTACATTCTCCCTTCTTCCTTTCCTTCCTAAAGAGACCATATCCCACCACTGCAACGCTCCAGTCATGGAAGCCATCTCACCGCATCTTCGTGATCTCCGTAGCCCTGCAACAGCACACGAATCTCTAAATCAGCATGTTTATTCCCATTAATCCATACCTGAGTGTACAGGCACTTTAAAGAGGCACCCCAGCACGTGAGTTCCTGGAGACATTTTGGGGAATTTCTCTATAACTGTGCCTTGTAGGCACTTCTCATTCTCACATGTGAGTGCTGGAGGTGACTCAGCCCAAGCCCCCTTTTGTTGAGTTTGTGATCCCTTCACATCACTATCTCATGTCCTTTGCTCAGCAATCATCTCAGCCACTCCTGCACAGGACTGCTCATCTCCTTCTCCCTCCCCCATCATTCTCAAATTAAAGCCCTCCTTATGAGGTCAGCCACCCTGTCACTGAACTCAGTGAGGTGGCTCACAACTCTCCCAAGCAGATGCTGATCTGCAAACAGGTTCCTATGGTCAGAATCCAAAAACTTGTCACTAACAGCCAGTTATTTCAATTCTGCAGTTAATTATTGAGTTTTCCTATTAGTGCCATTCTCCTCACCATTTCCTTTCACTGGCAGGACTGAGGAGAACATCACCTGGGGCCGCATACCCTTGATTACATAGTTCTGTAGTCACTTTTAATACTGTTCAGGTTTCCCCTGGCAGTATCATTTGTGCCTATATGGAATAGGAGCAGGGTGTGTAGTAGTCAGAGGGCCAGATTAGTTCTGGAAGTCTCTCCAGAATATCCTGAATCCTGGTCTCTGACAAGCAACTAACCTTACCAGATGATTGGTTATGTCAACAGATGGGTGCCTCCACCCTCTGCAGAAGATATTCACCCATCCTGATGACTCACCATTTCTTCCTACTAGTCTTATGTAGTTTGGGTTTAGGTGGACTAGGTTCTTTGCTTGTAGGCACACCTGGCTTCTCTTTAACTTTGAGGACAGTGACCCTATTCTGCAATTGTAAGCAGTTACGTGAAGCAGGAGTCTTCCTTTTCATCCCAGTAGTCAACAGCTTCCATCCTTCCTCTTTTGCAGAATTTTCACTTGCATTGATGGTGGGGGTAGACACTGCCTGCTGCTGTTCTACAGATGGAGTGTGTGGCTTTTCAAGGTGCTGAGTCTCAGGGAATCTCCTACCTATTTCCCTTCGGTCTTCTCTGATGCTCACTTCTTCTCATAACTCCTCCACTTGGCATCACAATTCCTCCATGATGACACAGGTCCTGCAGGCCAGAGGTGCATTTCTCTAGGCCTGAGACAGGCCCCAAGCACTTCCTCCAGCCCGGAACTTGTAGGACTGCATCTGCTGTCTGATGCTCAGCCTGTGCTGAAGCCTCTATCCTTGCAGGGACAGCTGCTCCAACATCTGCTGAGGAAACTGCCTACTGGCATGTTACTATCATGTATGAGACTATTGTAACAACACAATTACACTTGAGGTCCCCTTCCACACCACATTCTTCTCACTCTTCTGCACAAACTGCAGTGTCCATTGGTTGGCTCGGCTAGCTGTGCTCACAGCATATTAAACCTATGTATTCCAAATTTGAGGGCATCAAGAGATACAGTTGCTCCAACCATAACTTGGAATATGATTTTATATTCTTGGAAACATTAAAGAAACTCTTGCTGCTTAACTTGACAGGTCTCGTTTCGTTTTCATTACTAGACCTTGTAAAGATTCCCTTCTTCATGACTGTACATCTGAGAGTCCACTGAAGGGGTGCTCAATTACTTTGGTGCTTGGAACATGGATAATACCGAGTTTTCACACTTATACATTATTAAGTTAGCAGGAAAGGTGAGAATTCCTTCATCTGAGTCTTTTTAAAGCCTATTTAAATAAATGTACAAAGGAAAACCTCAAATAGAAATCTTGTTAATGTGGAATTAACGTAGAGGATACATGAAAAAAGGCTAGTAAAAGGGACAGTAAAGGATAGTAAAAGAGAATAGTAAAAAAAGTAAAAAAGGATAGTAAAAAAGATGCTAAAGAGAGTTTAAAAAAGTGCAAATTAAGGCAAAATGAAATGTCATAAGAAACTGAGTTATTGAAAAAAAACGACAAGAAAGTTAAACATCTGGATGGTAAACAGGCTTGTTACCCAAACTGAGTTATTCTTGCTTATGTAGATTTATGACTCCCTCACCTTCTTTGCTGCCAAATACAACATAAAGCATGCTCACAGGAAAACACAGGTTGCATAAATTGTTAATTTGCTTTTAAATCAAGGGACATTTTTTGCTATATAGCTAATAAAACATATAGATAGTTTTCTTCACGTGAAGAATTCAACTGAATTCTTCAGTGCTACCTCAAGATATGATAAGACAGTAATTTCCAGATCTCTTTCTACCAATGGAATATTCATCATGCAGATGATGTCCAGCTTCAGTGCTGAAGGCCTGGCAGTGTGACATCTGTAAAACTTTGGTGTGGATCCTTGGTGTTCCTCTGACTTCCTTCAGCCCTCTGCTTGGAGCATGCTAAGGAGGAGGGCCTTCCTTGTGTTATAGAGCTGTCATCACTGCCATCATGAATCCTGTAATTACCTCCACTACTGAGAATACCAGTTCTTTGGATGACTTACACAGCTGTTGCCTAAAAGGGAGATTAAGGAGATAGAAAGGTTTTTGGAGATATGGCTGTGGAGGCAAGGGTGTTGCCATTCTTTCTCACCTCGGTTCCATCAAGAACAGACTGCTGGCCCCAGTTGTCACAACAGATGTTCTGAAACATTACATCAGATTTGTTAGGCATTTTCTTCACAATTGTTAGAATTTTTTTCACATTTTTTTTCCATGAATTCCCTACTACTGACATTATCCACCTACCTCTACTGTTTTAATGAGAGTCTGTACTCCTCTGAGGAGCAAATAGGAGGAGCAGATTTCCCCAGTTGGACAACTGGGTGGTGTTTTTTGACTTTACACCAGATAGGATCCAGAAAGTTAAAATAGTTATAGCATAGGCTTTACAGATTTACACATTTCTGGACTGGCAGCTGAAGCATAATCAGATTAATTTGAACTAACTCAAATGGCACTAGTTGCCCATGTTCAGATAACTGAATTAAGTAGTAAATTAGGAGACAATTCAGCTACAATGTAGCTTTAAGTTCTTACTGGTATGGGCTTGCAACTAATACTGCCAAGTTTCCTAAATTCCCACTATGATTTATCGAGAGGGATTCACCTTGACCATGAAGTGGCACCGCTATCTGTACCTGTTTCCACCCATAAGCTGGGCTCCCGCTTTTAGTGAGATGAACATGTGTGTCAGCTCTCTGCTTTATCCCACCTAATTTTAAGAACCTATTTAACTCACACACTGGAAGAGTAAAAGATAGGGATGAGGCATATACTATTGGAAGTATGGGAAAGCAGTAACACAGAAAAACAGTGTTTAGGCAGCCCTGTGTATTGCTAAACAGGTTCAATTTGCTACCCTACGGTAAGGACTTACAGTTAGAGGGATAAATCCAGGCTGATATTGTGAACTTGGGTAATGACTGGCATATGGAATTGTAAACCTAAATCCTCCTGTAGGCTGTCAGTATCTCTTTGTCAGTTAAGTTTGTTGTTTCCTTCATGTCTTCAACACAGCTGCAATTGGTTCAATTTTCACTTCTGCTTTTACAAAGTAATCTAACAAACCCTATGATTCACTAGAGAACCAGGTGGGCTACATTCATGACATGAAATTACATAACATGGAGTCTTATGGTCATTTTCACATGGGATTTACTATAACACAGAACCTCCCTGCTGTAGGAGATTAACATAATCACTGTAATGAAATACCTTTATCACACCGGGAGAAATAGTATTAATATAATTGATATCTTCCTGTTGAATATAGAATAACTGTTGCAATGTATTATCTAACAGTTATCAAACCTGAACAAACTGATCTTGTAATTGCATTTCCTATTGTTTTGTTGGTAAGAATGGCATGAAATCTGCAGTTTCCCTCAGGTGCAGAAACAGAAAGAAGACAGTGTTAAGGTAAGAACTAGAGTTCAGTTGCGGTGCATGGTGGGAGCTGGAATCTAAAGAAACAGAGATTAAAAATCACTGATAGCTCATATGGAGAAATGATGTGATCAGTGGGACAAAACCCTTAGTCATCCATTTCATTTGTTCTTTCTTCCACTAAAGGGACATTTTTTGTCTTCTGGATGCATACTAAAAGCACACGTACTAATTTCCATAAGAATAAGGAATGAAGTTGTGTGTGTGTGTGTGCAGACGCATGTGTGCATGCTTGTTTATATTTTACATATAAGCACAATAATATAACACATAATTACATCTAAACACGTTATTTATTAATTTATAAATGTACGTATTTAAACCTGTGTTGTAAACATGTATTTGTGTGTTATATAATGGAAAGATATTTTGATGTGTCCTGGTTATATATTTATAATATATAAAGTTTAGTTTGATAGCACTGATGGATCTCAGCATGTCCTTCCTAGACTACGGACCACGTAATACAAAAACAGTTGAACCCCTCTTGAAAGGCTTGTGATCTCAATAGTCAAAGCAGATAAAGAAAAATAGTAGCAAGCTAATAAGAATTTTTAAAGGAAAAAAAGAAATAGTGTACAGCATGTCCTTATTTACTTTTCACATGGTAACCTCACCGCCCACTCTCCTTTGTCTTGCTGCCTCACCAAGTCTGCTGCACAGCCTTGATTTATGACAAGTTCTCTGTTGTTTTATTACCAGTCATGAAGAAACACTGCATCTCTTTGAACACAGGGTGCTCTACAAAAGTAAAAAACAAGCAACTCACTATATTTGCTCTACACTAAGTTCCCAGCCCTTTCTATCCCCTAACAGTGGTAGAATTTCTCCTTACAGAACTCTTATATACAACTGCAGGTTCTTCTATACCTATATGCTTTGTCACACGGTATTACTTATTCTGCACAAATGATAAAACTACAAACCACATGATCCCAGTATATTTTGCTATAAAATAGATTTATTAAAGACAGACTATCCTCTTTTCATTACTAGACATTTAGCCTGTGAAGCAGTCCTTGAAAGGGAAGAGAAAACACATGACACCTAGTAATTTGCAAGAGTTGGATCTGCTTCAGTGAACAATAGCATTACCTGAGATGGTCTTGAAGTCCAATAGTGAGCTCATAGGTCAGACAATACCAGACCTCCTTCAAATAAGAGAATGGCTTCTCTCAGGCACTTTTCTGTAAAAGTCTGTGTGTCATCTTGCTCAAATAAATAGAGAGAAGGCAAGAATACAGAGAATGAGAAACGTGTGGAAAAATATAATGGAAGGAAAAGAAATCATTTAAATCTCTCTGGACCTAACTAATTATGAAGAGAAAAAGACTGATGTCTCCAGTTTAAGTAAATCATTAGTAATTTTCTGCACTAAGAGAAATAGCTGAGTTCACAGAGATGTGATAAAGATTTAAGATCATAAGTGTCTAAGTACAATGTAAGATATAGTGGGAAATGCTCTTAAAAGGCAAACGCAGTAAAATAACTCCCTATTGCATTTAATAGATAATAAATGGGATTCCTCTGAGTTAACCTTTTACCTGTAGATTTCAGGGAAATGGCAAGGATTTTTTTCAGAAACCTTGGGTAGGGAAGGATAAGAACTAGAAGAATGATAGTTTAAATTATTCTGCAACGTGTGACATAGATGCAATGAAATACTGCAGAGGGTTCTAACTTCACCATGCAGATATTTTGTGTATATGACACAGAATGTCAAGGTCCTTTAACAGTAAAAGTAGGAAAAGATGAAGCAGACAGACTTGATGTGTGGCTCTTAGAATAAAAATGCACCTGATATACCTTTATTAATTCCAGATTCCTTAATTAATAGAGTAAGTACACTTACAGAATGATGATGATAAGAAATGCAGTGTCATTGTTAATAAATTGTTAAGAAATTAATCATGGAGAAAATGTAAACAGCACTAAATGGAATTATGTGTCCTCCCTACAAAGACAGGTAGGTTGAAACCTGCTTAGTTTTCAACAGTTTATACTTCCAGCCTGTAGCCTTATAATTTCACAAGCCCCTATTTGACCATGCATGTAGATTTATCTTAAAGCATCTGCCTTCGTCTCATTAAGCATATGTTTAAGTTTTATCCTGTAAAGGAATGCTTTCTGGGAAAGAGATTTTGAATGATGCTATTCTCTGCTTCTGACATGGAATTTAGTCAGTAAGTCCTGCAAGCTACAATCTAGAAAAATAGTTTCTTACTTCCAAATTTACTTGCTACATCTGGTGAATTTTCTCTCTCTCTCTCAGTTTTTTTTTCTTGTTTGTTTTGGTTTTTTTTTAAGGCGTGAAGGGAATTTGTAACATTTGCAATGGTATGTGTCACATGCTTCCTTCTCTATTCTTCTCTTCTATTGTTCTAATGCTTCCTCTACTGTTCTCCTACAGTTTGCTATTGATTCCCTCAGATTTTTAAAATGTGAAGATGAGTTTAGTGAGAAGAGGTATGTTATGCGTTCACAGAACTTTTGTTGCTTTTTATTGCAACTGATGGAGTTGTTATACCACCCTTTTCAGTGTAATCTTCACAAGAAGGAAAAGAGGTAGTGTCACGGTGAACAGCAGACCATTTGCAGCTGCTAAAGAATTTAGTACGATAGGAGTGCACAGACAACATTGAGGACAAAATCTGTTCCAGTCTGTATCTAGATCAATGCTAGAACTGCAGCCTGTAAGACTTTACTGACTAAATTCACTACCGGAAGCCCAACTATTTGTGATCCCTAAAAGATCTTTGGTACTAAGGGTCAACTGATTCGAAACTGACAACATCTTGTCAAATCTTATATAGCATAAAATTTGAGAAATGTTAGGATTAATAAGGAAGACTACAGGTATAATATTTAAGTTAAGTTTGATATAAAAAGCTATTTTTCTTAGAAGAAGGACATTGTTATAATATTTCCCATTATTGAGAAGAAGATCAGGTTAGAGATTACCTGAGGGACCTGAGTATACACGGAACCTGATGAGGTGCACGCCGGGGTCTTGAGGGAACTGGCTGATGTAGTTGCCAAGCCACTCTCCATCATATTTTAAAAGTTGTTAGAGCAGTCCGGGAAAGTCCCCAGTGAATGGGTAAAGGGAAACATCACACCTAAATTTTAAAAGGCTAAAAGAAAGGTCCCTGGGAACTACCAATCAGTCTGCCTCATCTCTGTGACCAGTGCAAATCTCCTGGAAGTCATGTAAAAATATACATAAGGCAGGGAAGTGATTAGAGACAGACAACTTGGCTTTGCCAAGAGCAAATCATACCTGGCTAACCTACAGGCCTTCTATCATGGAGTGACTGCATTAGTTAACAAGGAAACAGCTACGGATGTCATCTCCATAGACATCTGCAAGACCTTTGATATGATCCCCCATAACAATCTTGCTACTAAACTGGAGAGCTTTGGGTGTGACCACAGACTCTTAGGTGGATGAGGATATGGCTGGGTGGCCACATCCAAAGAGTTATCAACAATGCCTCAATGTCCAAGCAGCAAGCAGTAATGAACCATGTCCCTCAAGGGTCCACGCTGAGACCAATACTATTTCATACGTTCATCTATGTCACGGACAGTGGGATTGAGTGTACCCTCAATAGGTTTGCAGATGACACCAAGCTAAGTGGTGCATCTAGTTTGCTAGAGAAAAGGGATGCCATTCATGCCAACCTTGACAAGCTTGAAAAGTGCGACAATGTGAACCTCATGAAGATCAACAAAACCACGTGCAAGGTCCTGCACCTGGGTCAAGACAATGTCCAGAACCAGTACAGGCTGGGAATGAATGGATTGAGAGCAGCCCTGCAAGGAATTACTTGGGCATAATGGTGAATGAATAACTAACTGGACATGAGCTTGCAGTGGGCCCAGAAAGCCAACCACACTGGGGGCTGCATTAAAAGAAGCACGGCCAACTGGTCCAGGGAGATGATTCACCCCCTGTGCTTCACTCTCATGAGATCTGACGTAAAGTATGTACACAGTCCTGGAGTCCTCAGCAAAAGACATGGACCTGTTAGAGTGGGTCCAGAAGAGGCCCATGAAAATTATCAGAAGGCTGGAACACCTCGTCTGTGAAGAAAGACAGAAAGAGTTGGGATTTGTTCAGCCTGGAGAAAAGAAGGCTCTGAGGAGACTGTGTTGCAGCCTTTCAACATATAAAGGGGGCTTATAAGAAAGATGAAGACTTTTTACTAAAACCTGTAGTGACAGGGAAAGGGGCAACAGTTTTAGCTGAAAGAGGCTAGGCTTAGACTGAACCTAAGAAAGAAAATGTTATATGATGTGGATGGTGAGACACTGGAAGAAGTTGCCCAGAAAGTTGTGTATGCTCCATCCCTGGATGTGTTCAAGGCCAGGTTCTACAGGGCTTTGAGGGCCTGACCTTATGGAAGGTGTCCCTGGGGACACCTAGGGGAGTAGGTGATCTTTAAAGGTCCCTTCCAATTCAAACCATTCTATGATTTTATGATTCTATTAGAAGAAAAAAATATTCTAAGAAACCAACCTCTTACCAGTTCCATATTTCCTTCTGATATTGCATGGAAGTCTAAACCATAAGGTACTAATTCCTCTTCTTCCCTATGTCAAAACCACACTGTGCAGTTAAAGTAACATCATCTGCTAAAAAGCAGCTCACATTTATGAAACCATAATACATTAAAATAAAATTAATCCAAGCCCTGTAACACTGTAAAATAGGTAAAACATCTGGATGATTAACTACAATGGTGGGGTAAGGATGTAAACCTAGTTTTAGGATAGTCAGGATGAGCCTGATTAAATCATAAAGGACACACAGAAATGGAACTCTAATCCTTATTTTACAAATCACACTTCACTCATTTATTTACTTGCATTATCAGTAATCTGGCTTAGTATTTTATCACTCTACTGCATTACCTTTCAAGTCAATTACTTTGAATTACAATCTCATCAGGCAATATGATGCCTGATAGTGTACACATGCTTCATCAACAGAGAGTGAAGTCACTCAAAAGCCAAGCTCTCCTCTAATCTCTGCAGCTGGCAGTCTCAGACCACTCAGGTGAGCTACTGATCTGTGTGGAGCTTTCCCTCTGATATCACACCTCATAATATTTGAAGTCCTCTGATTTTCTGAAAAGTTTAGTTTGAGGTTTGGCTATGATCCAGTATGACTCCCTGAAATACAACATGTGAAGATCAAATGATCACACTAAGATTGGATTTGAGCGTTTCTTCAAATAGTGCTGCTCCTGTGCTAATGTTGACATATTCGCTATTTCTGAAGCAGTTTGGTCCTGAATGATTCTGTTCCTTGAATAGGCTACAAGTGAAAAATATATATATCAATCTTCAAAAAGTTAATTCCTTCAAAAAGAGGAATTGCAAGGCTGTATTTTCTTTTTTATTCTTTTGGTAAAATGGATAAAAAGGTTTGTTACGGAAGCCATTCAGGAAATGTGAGCTACAGGACCGTTATTCTGCAAAAACACAGGTCATTATCACTTGCTGGAAAGTGTTGGTTCTTTATAACCTATTTCTTATTGCATCTGTGAAGCACTATTGGAGTTTACATAGTTTGAAAGAAATGTTATTACATATGTAGGT
>NW_010428332.1:0-2115 GCF_000710305.1 Buceros rhinoceros silvestris | reverse complement strand
CTTCCAGACTCCCACACACAGACATCTGCGTTGCCACGGGCTGGCCAGTTGCGTCTTAGGGGGAATATCTCAGATTCCGCTGCGCGTAGGGGCTACTTCATCCGCCGCAGGAACAAGGGGTACCGCTGGGTTCATCCATCAGGGCAAGACAGTTCATTAGACCACCCCTGCCGGGAATCGGCAGAAAAACGGAGAAGGTCTTACCCATGTTGCAGAAGGAGTCTTTTACTGCTTCAGGGAACTAGCAGGTCTTGGACGTGTCTTTCTCTCCGTGATAACAGTCTCTCCAGTCCGAGGGCGTAAGCTACAGGAGTCCTCCATGGCATATCTGATAGGAGCCGCGGATGACATAGAGAGGAGGGCAGATAGAGCAGAGAGGGGGAGAAGCAAGATGGCAAAATGGCGTCGAGACTTCTTGCACGCCCCCTTTTATGACTTCATTCACGGAGGCGTAGTCCTTCTTCCCGGAAGCCTGGGAGAACCACAGCTCTCTGGGAAGAAGAAAGCTGGACAACATGGGAGCATCCGGTTCCTCCATGTTGAACCCAGGACAGCTGTCTACCAACTAACTACTCATTTGAGCAACTAGGGTAGCTGAGTGTGCCAAGGTGTGCACATACTACATTGACCCTGACACAGCAGCTGAGAGAAGTTGTCCTTTGATGGCTGTTCACTGGACTGTCTGAAATAAGCAAATCCAATTCTTATCAAAAAATTGTCTGCCTTGCAAAACTCAGAAGTGTACCAGGCATGAGATTCCCCAGCTAATCATCTCGACACAAGTGAAGAGGAGCAAACTCTTAGTTGCTCTGCTGCTCCAACAAATGATACCTCCACAATAATATCCAGAAACCTTTACCTATTCCAGCTTTATCCTATTTCATAGCGCAGAGCTGCCAGAACTGAATTAAACCCAAATATATTACATTGTTTTCAATTCTTTGATTGTATTTATTGATATTCTTTGTAAACAGGTGTACGACTTCCTCTGAATTCAATAAAAATATGCTTAAAAACCATTGACCACTTCTCTGAAGCATAGTACCGTGTTTTCTAAATGGAATTTAACAGTGTTCTATAAAATGCACAGAGAGCTGAGAGTTGCTTTGAGTACACCACTTAGATATTTACCCACATATTCTCACTTTCATTTCTTAGAAACCAAAGGGAATGAGTTAAAATGAATGAAATTGACTTGTTGACTTGCAAGAAGCAAAAATAAATGCTGCCTCAGTTAGCTACAGAAGTTCATGAATACTGCATGACATCTTCCATTCTCCCCACTACACAGTCTTCTTTAAGAAGACAACTTTCCACTTAGAAGCTTGAGTCACAGAAACATTAATTTAACGGTGCTGCAAGGCAGAGATGTATTCAGCTTGTTCAAATTCCTAGGCAAGGTGTGAAACCAAACTGTAAGGAGTCTCCCGACAGACTAGGAACAATTGTCTGACTGCATTTTGGTCCAAAGCTGCACCAACCACGGTCATGTAAACGTCTGTTATGCACAGTCTCTTTTGTTAACTTATTTAGTGTCTTCTGTCTCTGACCATAAGATGTGAACTCCAAACCCTGCAATTTTGTGCCTCAGATCTGAGGCATCTGAATTTATTGTCGTATTATACTGTGAAAGTAGATTACCACATGACTTCATGTCTATCTGTCAAAATCCTAGGGGCTATCAGCAGATGTTCACCATTCTATCAACACAACACTTGAAGTGAGATTCTGCTTCAACATGCAAATTTTATGGTACCTGTATGTATTGTGAAAATGTGATTTTTCACAGTAATAACTAATATTGTACTACCTTTGACAGCAATAAACATGTTTATTAAATATCACAGAACAGTGTAAGACAGGCTGAGATATGCACGAAATGTCCCTACGGGAAAGCCAGTTTACTTAAGGACACTGGCACGCGTTTCCAGTGTGGTTTATGTTTTAAAAGTTGCTGTAATCTCAGACCAGCTAAGTATTTGAGAAATTCTGAATGGCAGATGAGGTTCCAGAAGACTGGTAAAGTTAAAATCCACCTTCGGAAAAGAGAATAACCTGGGAATGAAAAACATGTTGGCATATTTAATTATTTATTCTTTTATTATTTATTAACTA
>NW_010428331.1:1336-3914 GCF_000710305.1 Buceros rhinoceros silvestris | reverse complement strand
GACAAGGTGACCCGTTTAGTGGACAAGGGAAAGGCTATGGACGTTCCCTACCTAGGGACAAGGTGACCCGTTTAGTGGACAAGGGAAAGGCTATGGACGTTCCCTACCTAGGCTTTAGTAAAGCCTCTGACACTGTTTCCCACAGGATTCTTCTGCAGAAACTGGCTGCTTGTGGCTTAGATGGGTGTACTCTTCTTTGGGTAAAAAACTGGCTATACTGGCCAGGCCCAAAGGCTGGTGATGAGTTAAGTTAAATCCAAGTGCTGACTGGTCACAAGTGGAGTTCCCCAGGTCTCAATATTGGGGCCTGTTCTGTTTAATGTCTTTATCTATGACCTGTATGAATGTACCCTCAGTAAATTTATAAATGACTCCAAGTTAAGCAGGAGTTTTGATCTGCCTGAGGATAGGAAGACTCTACAGAGGGAGTTGGGCAAGGTGGATTGATGGCCTGAGGCCACTGGGATAAGGTTCAATAAGACCAAGTGCCGGATCATGTATTTGGGTCACAACACCCTGCAGTGCTACAGGTTTGTGGAAGAGTGGCTGGGAAGGGTTGGCAGATGACACCAGTGTTGATCTGCTTGAGGGTAGGGAGGCTTTACAGAGAGACCAGGACAGGCTGGATTGATGGCCTGAGGTTCAATGAGGGCAAGTGTTGGGTCCTGCACCTGGGTCTCAACAACCCCCTGCAACTCTCCAGGTTTGTGGAAGAGTGGCTGGAAAGCTGCCTGATTGAAAAGGACCTGGGAGTGCTGGCCGACAGGCAGCTGAATATCAGTCAAGAGGGTGCCCAGGGGGCCAAAAAGGCCAGTGGCATCCTGGCGTGTATCAGCAATAGTGTGGTCAGTAGGAGTAGGGAAGTGATTGTCCCCCTGTACTTGGCGCTGGTGAGGCTATGGGTTTCTCCACTAGCTCATGTGTTAGAAATCCAGCCTGTTAGTCTAAAAATCTTAACACTGTCAGTATCAGGTTGGTTGTTAAAATGATATATTCAAAAGTGATGATTATCAGAGTAAGGGGTCGCTTCATGTACCTAGACATGTCAGTTTTCAAATGCACAGACTGCTCTTTTAACTGTAGAGTTATACACCACATGTTGTTAAACCAGAATTATACAATGAAGAATTATTGTATTTGAGGTCCTTCATCTGAAGCAAGAATGGGAAGAGTTCCAGACAACGTCACAGAGAAGAAAGGACACCATATTCTCTGTTGAATGCCTGTTCCACTGAGTTCATGCGAGAAGCTGGGCAAGTTGCCAGAGCAACATTTCAACCTTGGACCTGCATTTTTTTCACATGCACTGAATGGTTATCATGGGGAAACCGTGATCCACAGTGGTGAAAGTGCTGAGAGCAGGTTTAAAGATGGACTTTCAACATAGCAGGTAATCTACAACGCTTAGGGTATCGAGTTATTCAGATATTGCCGAATGTCCAGTGATGATTTTCAGGATTAGTAGGACTTTGTAAGTCTTGAAGAATCTTCATGATTAAAATATATCGATTTGCTCCACAAAAAAAACACATTTCCAGAAAAACACATTTCAAAGCAGCAACCTCCAAAACAGCTGACTACATATGCTATTAAATTTTAGCAAATGTGATAAGGAGCTGTTTCCTAGATCAGGATTTAACTTGAAATATACGGTACATAATATTGTACACCCGCATCCAAACTGTGTCTTTAATTCTCTTGCTCATAAACCTTGACACTCATAAAGAGCTCTCCAAGGGTGAGAAGGCATCCTGAAAAATCTGCTTTGGTCATATATTTTCCAACATGCTTCTGTCTTTTTCCAATTTATGGTCTTTCTAGCTTATTGCAAAATGTTTCTGTAAGGTAAATTTTATAAAGGAAATTATGTTACTTACAAAAAGAAGCACGTCTGGAAAATGTGATTGTGTTGCTTTTGATTTTAATTATTATTATTGAGAAATAGTGTTGATGTCATACCCTTTACAAGACAGCCATTTCAGCCAAAACCAGAACAGTATTCCGAGGGTGAGTATGAATAAGGAGTGATGGCTGGTCGGAATTTTCATTCAGACTTTTGTAGCTTCATTTGAAATGGTTTTGTCTTATAAGAAATCTAAGAAGCCTCCTGTATCCCTCTGACACGTGGTCATGACCACCACTGACAGTGACACATCAGGTGACAACATCTAATAGATTATGTGAATGGTACTTGACATCAGCAAATAATTGCTTTCAGTATATATAACTCAAAAAACCTCACACTTCCCCTGCTCTCTCTGTACTCTGTCTCTTGCAGGAGTGCATCAGGGTGACCACAGGACATATGTCAATGATTTTACCGGGGCTATGTAAGCTTCCAAGTTACAAGGCAACCATCACTGATCTCTCTCAGTTGCTATGATTTCAAGCCCATGAAGTGACAACTTTATCTTTCATCTTAATGACATTAATGACTAATTTATCATTAACAGCCATGAAGTTTAGAAGGAGATAGTAATTTCTGGTTTTATTTATTTGGGATTTGTCTGTCTTTTAACATTCCTTTAAAAACAGTTAAGCCAGTAAAGATGATCTCAAATCTATCCCTTTCCTGCTG
>NW_010428331.1:0-1260 GCF_000710305.1 Buceros rhinoceros silvestris | reverse complement strand
CTGAGAGAAGTACTCCAGTTCCCAGCCAGCTGGCTGCCCAGGTGGTTCATGCTGAAAACAATGGCCAACTCTTTTATGTTTATGGTCAATTTGCAGGTTTATTTCCAACACTTCAAATGAATTAACCTATAGAAACAAATGCCACTTCTTTAGAGCATGCAAGTACCATTTGCAGTGAAGTAAAGCGACCCTCCCTCAGTGACCTTTAAGATGTTACGAACCAAGGATTTATGCCAGAATATGAATACAATAGTGTGTGTGTGCGCGTAGATAGGCAGTGAAGCAATCTTACATTTGCTTGCTTCAGTGATTAGTAAAGTCACAGAACATGAATTTAAATTATTGTAAAACACTGTTGACTTGTATAGAATGAGATAAACTGAGATGCCATACCTGTAAATCTTTAAACAAATTTTTTTTAATTTATTTTAAACAAACCTTTTTTTAATTTATCTATATGAGGCTTACACATAAAATTGTTTCATTTTGATACTTCATTGATTTAGAAGATTGCTGTATTGTGTAAAATGTTCATATAAATTAAACACAGGGTGATTTAGCATTTGAAAATGTCAAGTCTTCTAAAAATTATTTTTTCTTCCAATGTAAGAACTACAAAAGCAGTCAGGGCAGCCCTGATCCTGTCACTTTGACAAGTCTTCTAAAAATTATTTTTTCTTCCAATGTAAGAACTACAAAAGCAGTCAGGGCAACCCTGATCCTGTCACTTTGATGTCTGAGAAAATAGAAGTGGTGAACTTATATTAAGTATGCCAAAAGCAAAAACGTTCCTGTGTATTTGTAAATTAAAAGACAATCATTTAGATTAATTACGTTCCTCTCAATTTGAAGCACGTTAAGGGAAATGTCCTGGTTCTGCTAGGACAGAACAGTAGGTCTGCCATGGTCTGCAGGCTGTTGACAGTTTGGAGTCAGCCAGGGCAGCTGACCCGAGCTGCCGCACAGGTCTATCCCAGACCATAAATATCGGTATAAAGGGTGAAGTTTGCTGAGCACAGGGCCTTCTGCTTGGGCTCCTCTTCCTCTTTGTCTTCCTCCTTCTACTCTTGAGAAGTGCTTTCTTGTTTATTGAACATACAGTCACTGAGCTGACTATAACTTTGCCTAATTTATATTGGCATTTGGTAGCAGTTTTGCTGTTTCATTAAACCCATTTTCATTTCAACCTGTTGGTCTCTCTTTGTCCTGATACCCCTCAGGTTGAGTAGAACTCATTGGGTGGTTGTCCTGGGTTCAACA
>NW_010428330.1:6460-11286 GCF_000710305.1 Buceros rhinoceros silvestris | reverse complement strand
AGTATTTTATGAGCACTTGACCTCTCTGAGCTCCTCTGGCCTTAGAACTGCAGGTGGAGAAGATAGAGAAAGGAGCAAAGGTGACAGACCTCAAGCCACATTTGTCATCTAATATGGTGGCTCATTTGGCCAATGACTTACTGTTTAAATTCAGTTGCAAGGGACCTCTGACATGTTATTAAGCAACTTCAATTCTGAGTTAAAGGAAAGTCTCTTACAAGCCAATCTCATGTTCCATCTTTAAAACGGTAAATGTCATCAGGAACTTTTATTTCTAGAGCTCTTAAGGTTAATAAGTCTGTGCTTAAGTAAGCCCAAACAGCTAACTATTTCTCATTCCCTCCTGAAAAGTGCTTGTGTAATTGGAGATTTAGGATTATGTCATCTTCTCTGGGTTTTCCTGTAACATCATGGTAGAAGTTTTGAATTTCACAACTGAAACGAAGCTCCCAGTCCTTTCTAACTTCAAATATGAGACTAATTTCCAAACCCAAAGCTCAGTCTCTTGTATCATCTTGAGCTGTCATCTTGAGCAATAAACTGTATCATAAAAGAAGTGCTAAAAAAATTGTTTTGGAAAAGACTTCCTGTGTTACAGTCCAATACTCTACCATATTTTGCAGTCTCATTTTATAAGCCTTTTCATATGTCAGTCATGTAGTACTTTAAAATAGGTTCCTCTTCTGCCATTTATTTCTGTTAGAAGCTTGATCAAAACCTGATTCCTCTGGCGGTTAAGTCTACCCAATTTCTGATCTAAATGTTACAGGAGTCACTTGATACACCTTGGTTTTTGAACTAGATCCCAGATTTGTGTGAGATGGTTCCTTTTAACTCATGGTACAGAAGCTTGAAAACCAGTCTTTGAAGATGGGCTGAGTTGATCTTGGCTAGGTGCCAGGTGGCCACCAAGCTGCTCTATCACTTTCACTCCTCAACAGGATGTAGAGGAGAAAAATATAATTAAAAACTCATGGGTCGAGATAAGGACAGTTACCAGTTACTGTCGTGGGCAAAACAAACTGGAGTTGGGGAAATGGATTTTATTTGTTGCCAAGTAATAACAGAGTAGGATGGTAAGAAATAAGAACAAATCTAAAAAAAACACCTTCACACCACACCCACCCCCTGCCCTCCTGTCTTCCAAGGCTCAACTCAGAGTTGTGCTTAGTTCATAACACTTTGTCACTTTTTCCTCTTCACGCTCTTACCCTGCTCTGGTGTGGGCTGTCTCCCATGACAGACAGTCCTTCACAACCTTCTCCAACATGGGTCTTTCCCAAGGGCTGTGGTTCAAGAATTGATCCAGTGTGGGTCCTTTCTACAGGGTGCAGTTCTCCAGGAACAGACTGTTCCAGTGTGGGACCCCCGCGGGGCCACAGGTCATGGCAGAAAACCTGCTCCAGTGTGGGCTCCTCTCCACTGCCCGCAGTTCCTGACAGATGCCTGCTCCAGTGTGAGTTCTTCACAAGCTCACAGCTTCCTGCAGTGAATATCCACCTGCTCCAGTCTGGGGTCTTCCATGGGCTACAGGGTGGATACCTGCTCCATTGCAGACCTCTGTGTGCTGCAGGGGAACAGTTTGCCTCACCACTCCGTGGGCTGCAGGTGAATCTCTGCTCTGGCGCCTGGAGCAATTCTTTCTCCTTCTCTTTCACTTGACCTTGATCTTTGATTTCTCCTATTTTTGAAGAACCACTCTTTCTGGGCAGGTGTTTCTCCCTGTAAGACAAAAAAAAAAAAAAGGCAGGTGCAAAAGGAGTGTGACAAAGTCTCAGTTGCTTCTGTTTGGTTACTGGAAAAAACGCAAGTTTAGAATTTCAAAAATATGAAACTATAAAGAGCAAGATGCATTTAGCACATCAACAAAATATCTTAAAACTTTATCTTTGAAATGACGGATTATAAATACCTTTTGATCACATACATGCAATTAACACAGTATTTGTACAGAAATAATTTGACTCAAACTTTTAGGATCTGCAAGTAAATAGTCACTATGGGAATATTGCAAAAATCAGTGCAGAAGAACTATTACTGAAATGGCTGATCCTAACATAGTTGAAGGTATGCTTGTATTTCCAGTGAACGAGATTTACTGCAAGGCACAGAGCTTAGGCCACAGTAGAGGTCTGTTTCTTCTCTGTTAGGTGGCACTATTTAAAGGAAAAGTGCCTCAAAATAAATGGCGTCTTTCTACCAGTGCCAAGAAATTTATTTTTCTTTGATACTGACGTAGAAAAAAGCTTCCAGAATTGCAGACTATACAGAAACAAAACTTTTGCCTGAAAACACAGCAGAACTCAGGTCTCACCTAATATGTTGCTGCACAGTTAGAATCTTTTCTCAGGCACAGGAAATGCAAGCAATCTAAATAAGGATTCACTCGACTTTTAATGAATTTATTGTGTTTGAAACAGAATTAATGATTCATTTAACTCTCTGAATTAGAAGATAACTCTCCCTTTATTTTTTGCCTGCCTGATGGCATCAATAAGAAATGGTCATAATGAATTAAATACAGTTCAGTGAAAGATGAGAGAACTTCAAATATGTTTTGAAAAAAAAAATCGTACTGGAATGTAAATGACATGTAGGAAGGTGATAATTTTTTGTTACCTTAGTAATAAATAGGTATTTATTTTGGAGTCTCAGGATCCTTGTGACTGAAGAATGATCAGAAACATGTGCTTGGGTTTAATTTAGAAGTGCAGAGCCAAGTGCTGGATTCTCATTTTTCTCCTCATTCAATCTACATAGGGCAGAGAAAAATGGCAAATGTATGCCACATCTCCTAAATACATGAATTAGTTGCTCACCATTTCAGATACATTTTCAAATAGTTTTGCAAATTATTGTCTAAAGCAGAGACATGATGTGAGGTTGCGGAGTTCATCCATCCACATTTTTATGGTGTTCTGCCAACCCACATAAGTCTATGTCCCTTCTGGAATTGTCGTCTAAAACCCCTTCCTGACTGCATGAGACTTGCAAAACGTGGTAGATAAAAGGTTGAAGAGTCTAATCAGTCAATTAGTGGTGAACATCATTAATTAAAAAACATGGTTTTGGATGGTCTAGTTCACTTCTGCTCTCAAATGTAAATTACAGAATGGTAATTACCCAGAAATGGTAGTTATTGTAATGCAAGTTAAATACCTTTTGTTGTTGTAATGAGGAAAACAAGAATAAGACCAATCAGGTATAACTGATTGCCATGTAGAATGCTTACTTTTTCTTTTTAAAATGGACCCAGGAATGACAGCTAACCTCGTCAGTCCTGATGATTTACCAAAGATAGAAACAGGCATTTAAATGGCTAGATGTCAGATTTGAAAAAGACAGAAAATGTTTTGAGGATACATATGAATAGATGTAAGAAAACAGTATAACAAGACAGCTTTCCTAAATGGAAAGCAAATGTGAGTCTTCATATAAAAATTTCTCTAGCTCATTAATGTTTTTAAAAGGCTTATATCTTGCCATCCTTTTATATTTTATTGGCAAGGCTATCATGAGCAATTTGGTAAGCAACGAAAGTGTACACCCTACCAAAATCTTTTCTGTAGCCTTTTTCAAACATCAGTTTAATAACAAAAACTTGATAAAGAATGTTTGTTCCCGAGAGAAAGCAGTTTGAAAAAGAGAGGGTTGGTTAAAAATATAATGCTTTTTTCCTTGAAGTGATATGTGGAGAGAACTGAGGAGCTGACTCAAGTCTGCCAGGCTCAGTTACAGAAGAGGTTTAAATGTCTGGTGAAAAAATCCTGTGTCTATTCAGGTAACAAAGACTTACCCACAAGCAGAGTATAAAAAGCCAAATACTAGTGGTAGTACGTACTGTTTTATTAATATATATGTGGTGGAATGATGTCTGGACTGAAAGGATTTTAAAGAATTCTGTTTTTTTTTTTCTCCTTATCTACCTTAGGGAAAAGGATATGGTGCTCAGGTAGAAGGCTTTGTCTTGTAGCACTTGTGGGATAACTAGAATTAAGAAAGTAAAACAGACTGATTGTCAGTAAACAACACAAGTCATCCCCTTTTCCCAGAAGGTAGTTACACGGAATTTAGTTAGTGTAACAAGAACGTATACTATAAATTACATTGTATGTGTTTGAAAATTTGTATTTTTGACCTACTGGAAATTGTACTACATGATTGAGGAGGAGGTGAAGCAATTTTGAATGATTTGTGCAACAGGTTTCAATCTCTGTTAGTATTTTAACAGACTAATTTTATACATACAAATCCGTTCTTCTAAAACCAGATTAGACTTAGCCAGGTATCGTTAACGATGTTTAGAAGAAAAAATTTTCTGTCCTGCTTTCAAAATCGAATATTTGTGCTCTTTATCAGCTTATTAGTATGTTGTGTCAACCTACAGTGAACAAAGACTGTCAGGAATCTATTCAGATGGTTTGCTGATAAGGCTTGATTTGTCCAACAAATTTCAGCAGCTGAAGTGTTTACTGTAATCAGGTATCTTAGATACACTAGCAGAAAGCAGTTACTGCAAACTAATATGGAAGAGCACAGAATCACAGAATCACTTGGTCTGGAAGAGACCTGTAAGATCATCAAGTCCAGCCATCACTGACAAGTCGCCACTAACCATGTTCCCTCAGCACCACATCTACACGTCTTCAAAATACCTCCAGGGACAGTGACTGAACCACCTCCCTGGGCAGTCCAAACACGTGACTTTGGGTGGTGTCTGGGGCTTTCTTTGGCGGGTAGAAGGTGGTGAAGGCCTCCGGGGTTTCCTCAGTGAGAACCCAGGAGTGGTTTTGGGCTCCCAGCGCACTCAGTCGTGCCGGGATGGC
>NW_010428330.1:0-6207 GCF_000710305.1 Buceros rhinoceros silvestris | reverse complement strand
TTTGAGTAATCCCTGGCTGAGCATTCACAGAATGCATGCCCGGCAGGGCCTCTTTTTAATTTACGGCCATTCTGCCGCCCCAAGTCTTTAAGTACCTGAACAGTCTTTTTCAATTCAGTCGACTGAGTCATTATATCGCCCACACGGTTCCTGCCGCAGCCGTCGCTGATCACGTCGGGGTCACCAGATGTGGCAGCTTGCTGTGATACGGGACACTTAACCTCTGCCGTTAAGGGTCATTTTTACACTGACTCTAACATAGAGGATACAAAAACGGCGCTTTATTGTGTAATGACTCAGGGCTATATAGTTCTTTAAGAAGCCTCGCCCATCGTGGGCGGTTCCTGCCTTCCCGTCACAGCACGTAATCTTCCGACCACCCACATTGCCCCCAAGTGTTCCACAACAGAAACCCAGTTGGATTATTGACGTGATTTGTCAAGAGAGAAACCCTGAGGCCCTTATTCAGTGAGGTGAATTAAATTCATCAATTCTTGAGAAAGTTAGTCTTACTGCTGTTGAAAGCAGTGAAACTGAAAGGACATCCTTGTCCTTGATCAGTCACCAGATCCACAACGTTTGGAGAAACTGAAGAATTAAATTTCCAGCTGGAAAAGTTGATTGCTAAATAACATTTCATTTTTCTGATACAAAACTCATAATCTTTAAAAAGCAACAGTAGCCTGTTCCTTCTCCTCTATTTCTCCCCCATGCACTTTGTTGCTTACTTTAACTTTACGCAATGACAATTTTATGTTTCTCACAGTTCAGTTGCAAACTATTTAACAAGAATATAATCAAACATTGCTATGAATTTCACATTATTGATGTAATTAAAGGATAATGCAAATAAAAAGATAAATTGGTAAGGTTTTATCCTCATAGTTCTCAGTAAAGTAAGTAAATTATTTAAATCACGTGTTACTGAAGGAGAAGATAATCTCTAAATTAAGGAGTAATAATACTGAGCTGTCACATTCACTATGGGGAGCAACACAACTTTAATATTGGAAACAGATTGCTATAAAACAGTTTCTTATCTTGCCATTCCTGACTGAAGTGCAGGGCTGACAAGCTTGTGCCTTTGTGATGATTTGGTAAATATTTGGAACAGGTCTAGCCAATACTGGAAGGCTCAGTTCAAAATGGGATTAAGCTGTTTTATTTCTAGTGTTGCAGAAATTATCAGAATTAAGTTTCTTCATAACATCCTGACCATTTCCATACTCAAATACAATATGCTTTACTTTTTATTAAAGGAATCTGGCATTTAGCTGAATTTTCTCTCCTCCTACTTTCAAAAAGAGCAATGTGCCAGATATCTGCTCTACGTAAATAATACTGAATTATCTTTTGCTGGGAAAGGCTGCCAAGGAGAGCAACAGATAGATGTAGTAGAGCCTTAGGGAAATCAAATGGAAATTCCTGCTAACTAGAACCAAGAGGATGTCTCTCACTTTACTGTTGGTCTACAGTACCTGCACTCAGAACTGTAATCCTCAATGCTGCTGTTCAACTATTGCATATCCCAGGCATACTCACTCCATACAGGAAGCCCTCTACCTAGAAGTGTTTCTTAATATCCCACATAATGCCAAGGATTCCTTGCAACTCATGGCCTTGAATATGCACCTGGTGCTGCAAATGAAACGTGGTCTCAAGCTACACACAGAAGCTACAACACAAGGCAGCACCTTGCAGGACACCGTTTTGATTGGTCGTACTTGCCTGAGAGAGTTGGAGGAATATTGGCACTGAAAGCACAGCAGTTTATTTCTTTGTTCCTGCATTCATGGCTCCCTCCCTCACCAGCAGAGGTGGCGGGCTGCCTGCTGCACACCTGGGGAGGGCAGCAGCATTTCCCACGCACCCTGGAGCCCAGATCAGCCAAGCAAGGAGCTGCTGCCTCCCCTCCAGAGGTGGCAGCTTCTTTGGCATTGCTTCCTGGGGGACTGGAGCCTGGAAATGGAACTTCTGTCTCCTGCTGGAACCGCCCCCACCCCCCTCTCCCCCCTGGCTGGTACTTCCTTTGCTAGTTGGCCAGGTAGTGTGCTACAAGATACTTCTATCCCAAAGGCCACTGGGGTTTTACACTGGATAAAGTAACCTGTAGCTTGTGTCTGGGTAAAATATGCCTCTCCATTTCACCTTATTCACATATTACCTCCTGTTGGAAGATTCATGTCCTTGCTGTGATCTGGGCATGTGCCACATCTCCATGCAGTTGCTGCCTGCTGGCCCCAAACTACTCCCTGTGTACCAGCCTGGCTGCAGGCAGCCATGGGCTTTCTCAGTCTTGCTGCTACCCCTGCTTGCTCTCTCAAAAAGCCTGCCTTCAGGTAATCCAAAAGTCTCCCATCTTTCAGTCTTTAACTTTCCTTTTACTTTTATGCTTACGTCGTCTGTTAGCACAAGCCAGGCTGGATAAACGGCAAAAGGGCAGGAGACGCTGTGGCTTTCGCACCAGTTTCCAAGTGGAAAGCACCAGTTCAGACTGCTACAGACCAGTGCAGGCTGGTTGCAGTCATGGCTTGTTTGAAGCAGAATGTTTCCCACTGTGTGATTAGGAAACACAGTGTGTGGTAGAGACATTGATACAGAGTTTGAACCCAAGACAAATTTAATGTGGCGGACAGGGTGAACTCTGAAATCAGGCAAAGAAGTGTGGAGACAACAAGTAATTCGTTACCCCAAGGCCAAGACATAATAGCCCTGGTGAGCACTAAGCCTTGGAGTTTGTAAAAAGATACAGAACAAGGCACTAGGCCTCGGAGCTTGTGAAATAATACAGAAGACAGTGCCTCAGTAGAAATTGTTACACCTAGTGGAGAGATCATTACACCTAGTGGTGAGATCATTACCACTAGCTGTTGGGAAAGGAAGGGGGTAAAACTAAACTCATAAGACAATGAAGCTTGTTAGAAGCTGGATAGGAGCTTATTGTTTTAGTGAAAGATTTCTGCTATTCATGGTAGAGGGTATATAAAGATTGCTATGCTGCTAATAAATATCTTCGACCCGAAGATATTTCGACATGGACGCGAGTCCATGTGTCTTTGATTCTCGGTCGGAGACCGCGCCTTCTAGTACGCCACAAAGAACTCAGGGCATAGTCTTGCCAGAGGAAGGGTAGAGGTGCCTGGCATTCAAAGCAGGGTGTGAAGTAAGTGGTGTGGATAGGAAAATGACACTTTGAATTTTGGTCTGTGCTTAAGCGGTTCTAGGGGGAAGATTCTTTCCTGAAGAGAGACAGAAACATCGTTCCTGGTGACGCATGGGAAACATGACAGGAGCCACACTGCAGCACGGTGCCAGCTGACTGTGTGCAGCCCAATGGGTGGCCACATACAAAAAAACACCCGTGCGACTTACCACTGAATAAATCTGCGTCCTCTACTGTCACAGCAAAATGAAGTGGGAAAGAAGGAAGTCAGAGGTGGAGGACGTACTAGAAATGTTAACAAATATTGCCCAGAAAGTAACATATGTTACTGGGAACAATAAACTGCAGAATATAAATTTATGTACATTGTCTTCAGTAAAATACTGTTTTTTATACATATAACTTGAAAAATAAAAAAACCTAGGAGGTACTAGGGAATTTAGATGTGATAGTATTTTCAGATAAACACATTTTTTAAAAAAATTAAGTTTTTTGAAGGATGCACGATCCTTACCTATGAGTATTTTCTAAAGTCTCAGTTTATGAGTTATTATCTTCATGCTGTAGCTGGATAGTGTAAAACTCCTATTTAGATTAAACCATGTAGATGTAAATTGCTAAGACATGTTTAAAACAGTTATCTTGCATAATTAAATGCAATATTGCTCATTTTTATAATAACAGCTGCCTGAATGGTAAGATCTGTTTCTCTTAGGAGAAGACATACAGATGTCACAAACGAATTACTTCTTTTGTGCAGTTCTATTTTGTTCCAAAGAATGTGTGCACTATCTCATTTTCCTGGAAGTTGTGTGGAAAGTGTGTTTCCTGGAAAGGTGTGGAAAGAAGGAAATAAGTGTGCCTCTGGTCTTATCTCATGACAAGGATCATCAGGAGCCTCAACCCGCTAGTTTTCCAACTGTCTCAAGACTTCCTTTTTTTCTCTTGAACGTTGGAAAAAAATGCTCAGATAAGCCTCCCTCTGGTTTTGCATTAAGAACCAGCTTTGCTGCAAAAATGACTGTAACTGAAACGTTTTGGAAACGTGACTATGCGTAGATTCTGATTTCAAATACTGGTAGGCTATTTCTTCCAACTTGAAACATTGAAATTCATCTCATCCAGCTCAATTTCCTTTAGAAATGCATGTATAAGAGTAAAAAAGATTATTTTTAGTTTTCAAAATGGTAAAATAAAAAATAGTTTGAGAGATTGAAACAGCTGTGTGAGACACTGTGCAAAGGTTTTGCAGCAGGAGCAGACATTATGAACGGTCCCCTACAAAAACCCTATTTCAGGAGTGCCTGAAAAGCTGGCAAGTCATGCACAGCTTGAATCTTCTTTTTATTAAGTCTTACATTCTCTCTTTGGTACTTGCACAGTAGATTTTATTTTGGAACCATTCCCGAAGATATTGAAATATGTTATTAGTCCTTCTCTCCCTTATAATTCTCCCTCATAGAATATTTTATGATCTGTTTTTCTCCTCAGTATTTTCCAATAGTCAAAAACACTCAGGAAATTAATGAAAGTCTGGCTCAGATACACAAGAATGTCAATAGCTAAAGCTTTACAGCTTCTGTGTTGTTGTAAATTGGGTTTTAAATACTTCACTTCTCTCCCTTGCTCGGTGCTGATGATGTCATACTTTATCTTCAGCATTATAGCAATTTTCTCAGTGTGAATCAACCACTTCTTAACTATTACGTTCACTTATGGTTGCAGAGAAAATAGCTACAGACTTCATTTATAAAACAATTTTCCTGGTATTTAATATATCATCTATTAACTATATTTAAGTCTGGACAGTTATTAGCTCAAGTAGCACAAAGTCTGGTATTTTGTACAAATTCCAGAGGGCTAACTTTTGCACATAGCTTTTTCTTATTGAACAGCTCATGGGGAGTGTCTGCCTAAGAGCTATTAGGTCAGGTTCAAAAAACTGATTTTCAAATAATTTCAAACTTTTTCCAGACCGTTTTGACATATCTGGCCTAATTATGTGTACCTGATAGTCTTGTGAGTTCTAAAAATCAAACTACTGTTTCAGTAACTGGCATCTGTTTAACTAATAAAGTCTAATGCAATAAAGAGAACCAACTGATTTACTCTCAAATTTTGATGATTTGGTTTGCTATTTCTGATTTAAAGTGCTTTGTTCTAGCCAAGCACAGGAGGACAATCAGTTCCCTGCACCTGCTGGCCACACAATTTCTGACAGAAGCCAGGATGCCGTTGGTCTTCTCGGCCACCCGGGCACGCTGAGGGGCCCAAAACTCAACACAGTACTCAAGGTGTGGCCTCACCACTGCCAAGTATAGAGGGACAATCACTTCCCTACTCCTGTTGGTCACACTATTTCTGATATAAGCCAGGATGCTGCTGGCCTTCTTGACCACCTGGGCACACTGCTGGCTCATACTCAGCTGACTGCTGATCAACACTCACAGGTCATTTTCTGCTGGGCAGCTTTCCAGCCACTCTTCCCCACGCCTATAGCATTGCAGGAGTTGTTGTGACCCAACTGCAGAAAGTAGCACTTGGCCTTGTTGGACATCATACAATTGGCCTTGGCCCATTGATCTAGCATGTCCAGATCCCTCTGTAGAGCCTCCCTACCCTCCAGCAGAGCCACACTCCCGCAGATGGTGTCATCTGCAAACTTGCCCTGGCCCAGGGGGCCTTAGCAACCAGCACCAGCCGGGATACTACCCGTTATGACATGTGTGTGCGTGTGTGCACGCATTGTTCTCTTGGCCAATGGTAGGGCCCAGAGGTGTCCCTCATTTGCATACCCCTATAAAAAGGGGAGAATGGGCTGGGTTGTGTTATTGTGCAATCTGAATCCCACAGAGGAGGCTGAGCCATGAAGGCTGCTGTGGAAGAAGTGGGTGGGAGCGGAGCACAAAGGAGGCCCTGGAAGGAAAGGAGTCTCCAGTGTGGCAGGAGGTCTGAGAGCCACAGCAGGAGATCGAGGAGCCATGGCAGGCAATCTCTGGAGAGGCAGAGGAAGCAGGGGGGCCAGGAGAAGCATAACGCTCCGG
>NW_010428329.1:41337-41750 GCF_000710305.1 Buceros rhinoceros silvestris | reverse complement strand
AATACTAAAAATAGTATATTGCAGTCCAATTATACTTAGAAGTGTGCAAACTGACGTGCACAAAACCAAGCGACAGGCCAGTCAACAAAACGGGTTTGCTACTCATGCACATTGCACCAATTGCACTGCCATGAACCTTCCCCAAATGCTCTATTGTCTCAGACAGCACCTGAAGGAAACTTCTCTGTAACCAAGAAGGTAATAAACATCTCAGAACTCATCCAGTGTTTAGATTACCTGCCTTTCCTCACAAAAGTATCAAAAATGTTGTTTTCTTAGCGGTGGGCACTTGTCCACTAAGAAATGATGCAGCAACTCATTCCAAAGACGCTATATCCAAAGGCCTTTCCCCAAAGCTTCAAGATGGCATTTTCAGACTCTGAACTGTAAAGCTATGTATGATTCAAAAAAAA
>NW_010428329.1:22535-41275 GCF_000710305.1 Buceros rhinoceros silvestris | reverse complement strand
CTGTAAAACTATGTATGATTAAAAAAAAAAAAAAAAAAAAAAAGTAATCCACCAGCAGCAGTTTACCATATAAAGAGAAAATTCTGGTATTCTGAGCAAGACAATAAATAGAAGCCTTGAGAATAAAATCTCCCCCAGGACAGGACAGATTCTTTCTGCCAGACTTGTTCTCAGTTCAGCAATCTTTAGTGGCCTCCTGGTTAACACAAACTACCTTTCACTACCCTTGGGTCACTAGAAACGCCACCTTACTTCCACTGCTTCTGAGGCAGATTTGGTGTAATGAGAGCAGAGGTCTTCCGGCATTCATTCCTGATGCCTACCATCCTCTGCCTACTGTCCCTCAAACAGGTCAGCTGTCCCACCTTGGACCTTTCTGACCTTCACCCCTTCCTTAACACACCATGTGCAGGTGACTCTAAGAGCAGTTTTTCCCTCTCTGCCTAGGCTTGCCCTAGAGTCCCTTCTCTGCAGAATCCAGGCCAATGCACTCTGACTTCATGCCCAGTCACACACTTTTGATGGGACAAAACATGCAGTGTACGTAAAATAAAATGAATAATCAAAACCGATACATCATCCATTTGCATAGTCCAAAGACGAACGCTGCTATTGCACAAGCCCTCCAGCCTTTAGCTGATCAGTCTTACCTATATAAAAACTTACCTGCATTTAAAATATCCTACATAAACTTACCTAAGCAAATAATCCCAAAGAATATTAAGTTATTCATATAAATGTGTATTTTCTGGACTAGGATCCAGAGGGAGGAAGGGAAAAAAAAACACCCTACACCAAACTATTCAACTTCAAATTATCAAGTTCCCATCATTTACTAAAATTTCCTTGGGCATATGCCACTTGTCAAGCAGAACTCTTAGGAGACTCATGCTGATGACGCTCTGGCCACACTTAATTTAAGAGGTAATACTTGAGTTAATACTGCGCTAGTCTTGAAAAGGGAAAATATGCACTGCAGCACTGCAACATTCAACAGGACTTTTCAGCTGGAACTTCTAAGCAGGCGTGTCATCCTTGGCTTTCACCCACAGTAACAGTTTCTTTTTTCACTTACACCTCAGAAGCTGGCACTAACCATGCTCAGTACTAAAAACAAACAGAAGGACGGTCTGACAGTAAAGCAGAATAACCGCTTCGATAACGAGGGGGGAAAAAAAAAAAAATCATAGAGCTAGTCTCTCAACTGGCATCGGGAAGAAGAGTAAGTTGAAAAGCAGAGGAAGGTAAAAACCAGTATCAGGGAAGGTAGGCAAAGGACAAGTAAAAGGAATTTTGAGGACTGGAGCAAAAGGGGTAAGAAAAAAGCAAGTTCCTTTCCAAGTTGTAAAGATACAAGAAAATTAAACAACCCTTCCTTAGCATCTCATGGGCAAATGTAATTCACATCTCTCAGGACTGCCAGTCACAACCTAATTCAGGTATTAGTAACCCCGTTAGACCAGTACTATTCGGTGGATTGAAAAGTTCTTAAGCAGCAGAGCTGCTCCCTGGTCATGCAGACTCCCATCCTCGGAGGTTTTCAAGATCTGACTGGATAAAGCTTTTCCCCACATGAATCTTACCATGATCCTATGATTTCTACAAAGAGAAGAACTACTAATATGATGCAGGTTTTGTTGTCTATCCCCTGCCTCCTTTTATCAAAGGAAATTATACCCACAACAAAAAAAAAAGTTTAATAGACAACCACAAATACGAGAATCAAGCCCGAAGTTAGGAAATGCCAGCATTAAGGCCACCTGTGTAGTCTTAATTCCTATGAAATCAAACACGTGGGGCTCCCATGATGAGCAGAAATACATTTTAGAAGGATGAGGCTCAGTGTGGATCAGTATGTTTTCTGTGTCATCTCACAGCAAAGAAAAAAATACTTGCAGCCTTCTCTGCAGCACCTGTAAAATTGCTCAATCTGCCACCCATCTTCTGCTTTAGCTCTCACATGCATCAAGTATTTCCCTTCAGTAACTATCTTACTAATTTCTTCTTAAAAAGATATTTCAATCAAAAAACCACAGGCATTTACAAGTATATGTTGCATGGAAACTTTCTTGACCATTATTTCCTTTAAAAGAAGATCTATTTCCTGTCAGTATTTGCTCTCAGTTCCATGGTAATAGCTTGCTTGCTTTGACGCATTTTATTTTTAGATGGGGCAACTTAGGCGGCTGGAAAGCTTTCCCAAGGAAAGCATTTTTTTTTAACCTGTACAAAACAATCTTCTGAAGGAAATCTGTATCACTCAAGCAAAAGAATGCTGTATTTTACTCATGTTAAATTCAGGATTGTTTTTAAATTAGAAAAAGAAACACTGCTGGTGCTAAATATACCCTTATTCAACAAACTGGAAACCAGTGAGGGTCAGTTCTATCCCATATCCAATGGGAAAAACACGTTGTCAGACCTATTCTACACCTATTTTGATGTTTGCTCCCATCTCAACATTACTGACTTCACACACAACTGGCACCATGAATCAATTCCATAGTTCAGAACTACAAGTCCTCTACGTATGTCAACTGCCCCAACAATACTATGATTCCTGGACCCATAAATGAAAACTCATCACAGTGTAACAAAGGTACTTCCTGGACTCCTCCATACAGAAAGGCGTTATGCGCCTGAGGAGTTCCAGGAAGAATGCCACTGGTGAGAAGACCTTCAATGTCACACATTTCATCTCTTCAAACCATATGAATGTTGAAAAATATGGAACCCATCAAGCTAGTATCAAGACAATCAAAAGAAATGTTAAACACTACAATTCATGAAGTCTAAAGCAAGTCCAAATTCTACATGGGTGCAATGGGCACAACATGAGATCCAGCTTGCTTGCCCTGCTCTTTTCATGTCTTTGATGCATTAATTCAGCTTAGATATAAAAATTTTGCAAGTTCCAAAGGAAACTTGATCATTCCTTAGAGATATCTGTTAACAAATTCCCTATCTGACTTGAGCTAATAATTTATACCAGCACATCCACTGCAAAAGCAGTGTGGGGGTTTTAACAACATACTATTGCAACCTAAAAATAATCCATTATGTAGTTAATATTTTACATGGAAACTACTGAAAGTCAATGTGAAAAGTAAGACGTGACATTACTTACTTATTTTGTACCTTGTGACAGGAAAGGAAATTCATTTCATGAAATCATGAAATGATTCAAACTCAGCTAAGAACATGCATGCAAAGCAGGGAGATGCTTGTCTGCACCAGCGCAGAGTTCTATCAACTATTTTAGAAACCTCATCCTTCACTTCTGCACATAAAAAAACCTCCATATAAAGAGTCATCACTTTACAAGCCCCTAAGGAAGGAATTAACAGTTCAGGAGAGCTCTACCCAGCGCCCACTGCAAGACACCTACGCACAGGGCCTCCTCCTCTCAATCTGAGATTGTTCTGAAATTCCATGAAAAGTAATTACCATTAAATCTCGTCTGAGTATTATAACTGACAAATCACAAAATTAATCAGACTGAAGCAATTAACATCCACATGCTATTACCCAACTATCCAAACAAATAAACAGAATTTTATATTTGATGATATTTAGATCAAGTAGATTCCCCTAAAAAATATTTTTACAGCATCCTCCTACTGAGAACAGGGGAACACAAAAACCTTCTAGTATGTCCCATGTTGGCCCTTCACAGATCAGGAGGGAACAGGTAGGACAATAAGGGGAATAGCATTATCTAGAAAATAATACATCAGCAATTAATATACTTCAGTCTTAAAACCTGGGATTTCAGGTGTCTTGGTGGAGCACTTGTGTTGTTAAATTCTGCTGCAAACAAGGTGAGAGGCAATCTTTTAAGCAAGATTTTATTTATTAAAGTATTTTAAAGAAATACTTCTAAATCCATCTAAGTGAAGGGAAAATGGCACAATTCTGTGAGCACTGGGACCGTACCAATTTCCAGATACATTTTTCTCTAGAGCAACTGACTGCATGATGTACTCTCATAGCAACCTACTCTTGACAGGCTATGCATGACTGGTGTAACTCTCCTCTGATGAGAAGGGGCAGTTACAATCTCATCCTACACAGCCTGATGAACAACCCCAGCCTTTCCAGTTTAAGAGGTAGCTGGTATGTAAACTGGACATGTTGTTGGTCTCCATGATCAAGATGAAAGAAGTATTTTGTACTGTATCACATGAGTTTTATCGGTTTATTGTTTATTTTAAGTGGAATGGATGAAAAGTACTTAGGTTTCTTTGCCCCTATTAAATGGACTTGGATGTATACTTTTGAAGTCTAAAAAATAGTATTATCGAAGACCATTTCAGCATGGGGCAGAAAATTTATTTCTTTTTTACGGAAAAGGAAATGTTTAAAAATTAAATTCCTGTTCAAGGACAAACAAGACGGACACTAGGACTGCCATAGCTGACTGCTACACTTACAATTGCCTTCACATCCCCATAAAAAAAGGTCATTTGACAAAAAGCCAAGTGATTAAAACTCACTATATATAAAGTGAACGATGCACATTGCTATGCATTGACTGTCGTTCACCCAAAGATTTCAAGCTGGAATTGGCTTAAAATTCATGTGGAACGTTCAACAGGACCAATGACAACAATTATAAGGCACAAAATACAAAGTATGGGGTTTTTGCTGAACAAATAGACACACTTTTCTTTTCTAAGATGTTCAGTGTTATTATCTCAATACAGTAGCTGAAAAATAGGAAACTGCCGAATCTCTACATATAATTCAAACTGTTGTACGCATACCTGAGTACATATATTAAACTAGATAAAAAGCAAATCAGTTTTAATAGACCTCAAACTAAATATTGTTATTTATGAAGTTAAATAACTAGCCTATAAAAAAAACTAACTTATAAACACTAACCTATAAAAAAACCCTAACGTGCACTGGAAATTCTTAGTGCCACTTATTCAGATCAAGAAGGGGGTGACTCCTCTTAGAGGTTCAGCACAGCTGTAAAAAAGTTTGAAATAGCAGAAGGCAAATTAAAAATAGCGCTTTCAACCAAATTCTAGTAAGCTATTTTCAGCAACAATTTTGTCTGGTAAAAGACAGGTTAATAGTAAGAAGAGAAATATTTACTTCTGGTGTCTAGTGGCACTTGAGGTGAGAAATTCAGAAGGGCATCTGGCTGAACTAACACATCATAGCCAGACCCCCTGTGAATACGCTTCGTTAATTCACACACAAACAAAAAATTATTTCTTAACTATGAAAATAGTTAAATACAAGTCACTACAACTTAAAAAAAAGCCTCAGTTTTAACACCTTCAAAATTCAGTGAAGTTATTAATGGATCTTCCTGTATGCAGTCGCATAACCCTCTACAAATCCTACACTGGGTAAACAACGAAAAACACAGCACAGAGAAAATTCCACTTACTTGGAAAATGGGTGTCAGTTAGTAAGTTACACTGCCTAGGGTTTTTTATACAATCTTTATTAAATTTAAACAGCCTCTCATTCTTTTTTGATCTTGGTATAATTTAAATTTTATTGAAAGTAATTTTTCCAACCGTATGTTTGTTTTTAGCTGGCGAAATTCATCAGCAGCTAGAACTTCCAAGTAATTTCAGCCTTTTTTGGTCTGCAATACTATCTTTTTCACATGGGCCTTTTAGTCATGATTTCCATTTGACTTCAACTTTGTTAACATCCTTTCTACCCTGCTCTTCTCCCAAATTCCAAAATACGACCAGAAAAAATGACCAGAATTCCTAACAACTGTGCAACAAAGCTTCAGCGCAGGGTTGAAGCAGGTGAGTCAAACCAGACAGTAAACCAGCTACGAAGTCCTGCCGAAAGGGACCGGCCTGCAGCTCCAGAGAATCACAGCAAATAAAAAAAGAGTAAATGAGTATTTCCCCATTAATGCTTAACTTGGACAAGAAGATTAACTTTTAATTAATCAAGTGTTTAAATGGTTTTTAAACAATTATTTTAAAGCCCTTTATGAGAGCTCAGCGTTGACAGTGTGAGTCTGGGGATGACAGATCGTGTGCCTCATCCTTGCTAAACGACCCTTTTCTAACAGCTAACAGAATCACTCTTTGAACAACAACTGTGTGCATGGTTTGGTTTTCAGCCCCCCTTCATGGACAGGACACATCCAGACAGCTGACAGAACGGTGTGTTAGGTTACTGGATTACTTACCAGTGAGTAGAGCTCTATTTGATCACCTCCTCTACCTACCACCACTGGCCTTTTGGGGTCTCCCACAAGCGCTGCACATGACTCTGGAGCCCTTGAAATTTCAAATTGCAGGTCGGTAAGCTCATGCATTGGCGTATGTTTCAAGCATTGACTTGCCCCTTATTACATGAACAAACGTTACACTGGGCAGAGACCACTCCTCCCTCGGTTACATTTGAACACCGTTTGTTTCACAAGGAGGTACACGAAGTCTGGTAAACAGGAAAAGCTCCAAAATGAGGATTAACTTCCCCCCTTCTCTATCCTTACTTTCTGTACAGGACTCGTCTCTCTGCAAATGGAAAAATTAGCACCCTGCTAGGGAAAACTTCTTCTCTAAGGACACGGAAGAAAAATGCCTAAGTTAACACTGGTTTGCGTTTGCACAAGCAACAGAGTAAAATGGTTTTGCCAATCCTCTGAGATTTATACGTTATTTATACCAACGTATGCACCTGTAAAAGGCAGTGGTCAGTCAGCTTCCCAAAGCAAAGAGAAATGGCCAATCCGAAAGCCCACAGCCCTAATACAGCACAGGCATTTAATTTAACGAGTTATACTTTGACACTCAACAGCAAACACAAATACTGTGATTGATGTTCTCAAATGGAAACAAAACCTCTAAGTTCAAACCAAGAGCGAGGGGAACAGAGGGAAACCTAATGGTTTTGCAGTACAAGTAATACGGGCCAGGTCAATGCTAGATGCATGCACAGATGCACGTTTACCTACCTGATATTTCAAATTTCACCAATTCCAGCTCCATAATGCAGTGCGCTCAGGAAACATTAAAAAGTGGGAAACAGTGACAGAGATCCCAAGCTAAAGAAAACGTTTCAGTAAATAATTATCTGTTCATCTTTACATTTATCATATTTCCAGTTCAAAATGAGCAAAATATTTTTCATAGCATAGATGAGACACAAAGTGACAGTGTGGTTTTCAAATAGCAAGACAGAAAGTTCTAATTGCAGTAAGTTACCATGATATCGTCTAAACATGAGGATGCTCAAAGAGAAGTGTTTTCTGATGCTACATTAGGCTTATCATACATGACACAAAATTCATTAGCAATCAGCTCTAAGTTCAGGATGCCACAACAAAACGTTAACCAGGAACTAACCTTTTCATTTGATTGTCTTCTTTTCTTTAGCTGAATGAGATCTGTTTCCACCTTTTCGGCCAACTCCAGCTTCCTCTTGTTCCTCTTAAAAGCTGCTAAACTAAACCCTATAAAAATAGTTCAAAAGCATTTCACTAAGTAAAATTTACTTAATTCAAATATTGATAAGTTGACATTTTGGAGGTCTCGTCCCCCACATTTTTACTGATGCAAAAAGCATCAATAAAAAAGCCAACAACTAAGTATTTAAGTTTCAGCACAAAATGTTTACATCTTTTCCTAAGTGAAAAAGTTCTCCCATTGTTCAGCAACGGTGATGGGTAAAATATCTAGCAGAAACAAGTCGCTGAACACATATGGAAGCTATGTCGGTCTAAATATCTCTGTTTGGCAAAGAAGCACCGCTGCACGGAAGAGAAGGGATTAAACAGCTTGTGTTAAAATTACTGTTTTTGACTGCTGACAAGTAAATAGATACCATGTGAGCGCCTTCTGATAGCTGTAAAATTAGGCTACTATTTTATTACCTTAATTGCATGTCTATAAGTTTACCCACATATTTAAAGCCACACAATAGCTTAGCAATATTTTTATGTTCCATAATCCAACACAGTCTAAAGACCACCTAGGTCTTGAAAAGATAAATACATATTTTCCACTTCTAAGCCCCACGCTCAGAAAAGAAGTGTACTCTAAAGCAGAGTAAAAAAAAGAGTTAACAGACCAAAACGTCATGTTCTCATTTTAGAAGTATCAGTTCATGAAAAAAATGCAGATATTGACATATTTAGTTTAAATTAGTTATGACTTAATATTATCCACATATTGTTTTAAGATCTACTTTGAAATGTAGAGAAAAGAACAGGAGGAAATGTCTTTCGTCACTGGTCACTAGAGGGGCAGAGGCACACACAGGTAAGTCACAAATTCTATGGAAGTTAAAAAGCAAATGTTTCCTATTTAATCTCTAAGCCTTAGAAGCTGTCATTTTAAATGAAATTCAGAATAGAGCTACATCACTACTATTCAGAAGACTGGAACAGCTGCAAGAACAGTCTATGAATAAAATCAATATTGCAGAGCCAACAGAACACAAAGCTTTCATTTACAACTCTCACAAAGTACACTGACAGGGAGCATTTCACTTTGAAACTTCCTCCTGCAGGTGCCAAAATCACCTAGTGAACTCTCCTTTAAACCTGTTTTTAAATACGTAAAACTGGCTGGACCTTAAACTACCACAGTTATTCAAGTATATAACCTAAAACTAACGAGAAAGCTGGCATTTCTCTCCAAAAACCTAATGAATACCAGTTTCTTAAAACTGTTAGCACATATTAATCTGCCATCACCAAGAAAGGAACTCTTTCTGGCACACAGACCGGATTAATGCAGCTAGTTTGGACAACACATTTCTATGCCTGAAATGAGGTCCAAGAGGTAAAAAATAAACACTTGATAAGGGGGAGCAAGGCAAAGAATCATTTTAGTCTAGTACTAATCATGGGCGAGGAGGAACAAACCAAAAAACCTCACACAGATCAAGAACTACCCCAAAATAAACCAAGCCAGCACATCGTTCCTTACAGAATTTTTAAGCAGGAGAACTTGTGAGTTGACATGACTTGAATAAATATAGCAAATACCTATGGGCAGAGCCACAATACAGGTGAGAATGGTGCCTGGCTTCGGTAATCATCAAAAGTAGGTACTACACAGGGATAAATGTGCCTAAGCCCGATATGTACTGCTGCCACTGCCTCCTGTCAGTTCATAAAAAAATCTGTGTACCTAGAGAAGCAAGACAAACACGAGGATGCAGGAGCCCATGCATGAAAACCCGAACACAAGTCTTCCTTGCACTCCAGAATCTAATGCTAGTGGCGTCCTGAAACCTTCTGCAATATTTGCACGTTGACCAGTTCAAATATACGCACCAAGATCGCAGCAGAACTAGAAGACGCAGGGGCTAGTTCCAAGCTGCCCTGCCAGCTATGCTGAGTGCTGCTCTACAGCCTCTAAGCGTCATCACTCCAACTGGACCTTGGTTGCTACTCACCCTGCCTTTTTTAGCACAACGCATGAAACTCTCCAAGCTTAAGATAGCTGTTTCATTCACTGAATTCCTCAGACTCTCACTAAGCAACTGAACTATTTTCAGATTTTAAGATTCTATTTCTCTTTTCAAAGCAAGGAAAAAAAGAGAATTTCCTTTGAAGAACCTAATTGTTCACAGTAACTTCTTATCTGCATTGTTAATTCAAAGTGATATCAGTAAGCTAGGAAATACAGGGCTGAAAACAGGTCCTTACTGACAGAGAGGTAGACGTTTCACTAGGCAATAAGAGAATGGATGACTGCCATGCAAAGCAATGGTTGTGGCTAACAAAAAACAGTGCTTAGACCTCAGGTGTCAGATATATTTTCAGTCTCTGGGTACCCCAACTGCCTTTCAACTGTATGCTGGGGGAAAGACTTATCACACATTTTCTCTATATTGTTTCTCTTACTTTGTTCTCTCGTACGCACAAGTGCTGCAGTGGATCAAGGAGTCTGTTACTGGATGGTCTGGAGCTGCAGGAGATGCTGTGGCATGCATTTTTTTGTGTATCTTAGATCATGACAGAGAGACAGACGAGGAAGAAAGTTTTCTAGTAACATAGAATGATGGTTGGAAGGGATCTTAGGAGGTCGCGTAGTCCAACTGCCCAGGAAATGCAAGTCCAATTCAAAAGGGCTGTAGAGGAATTTGTCAAGGTTCGAATACAAGGACGGAGATTTCACAACTGTTCTGGGCCCCTGTTCCAACATTCAATCAACCTCATGTTAAAAGAAAAATTTTTTTAAGAAAAATTAGTCAAAATCTCACATATTCTAATTTGTTAGTCCTCTCTTCTCCTATCCCTATGTATCAAGACACCACCACATTGTCCTGGTTCGAGTTAGAACAGGACTAATTCTGTTCAGTGATTTTACTTACCCCCAAAGGAACACTTAAATGCACAAGCGTGAAACAGTCCAGGTTAAGGAAGCTCCCATGTTTCCCTAGTAAAATATGCAAACTTTCCCAACTTCCTCCATCACAATATCTACAAAACTTAATCACTGGCTCCTATTGTGACAGATACTGTAATATTTTTTCACATTGGAAATTTCATACTGTTACACTAGGGACAGAGAGAGGAAAGGTGCCAGCCACCGTTGGGTACTTCCAGATGACGTGAGGTATGATCAGAACAGCTGAGGGCCTTTTGTGAGAGCTGGGGAGGGGATTGTTTGGGGGACGTTCTTCCCCAGAGGTTTTTAATATCGTGCCTACCTTCCCAAAGTTACTTCAATGAACTAATGTCTTAATTCAGTCACTCTGAAGTTTTATTCAGTTTAGCATGAAACGTCATGCCTTTCCATACTGAGAGGGAAAGGAAGTCTATTATCTAGAGTGGAAATTCTTGCACTCAAGCCACAGTCAACTTCAGAATAGTTGCTAGGACTAACTTTTACCTGAACGTTTAATATTTTGGTTTAGGAAGGACTGATGAATAATTGCCTTTCATTATTTAGGGAGAATAATTATCAGTGATTATCAGTTCCTCTTAGCAGGATAAAAGAGCTAATACTTCCAAAGTGACCGAAGAATTGTGAAATAAAGGACTAGCTGGTAAAACAAAGCTTGGCAAATTCTTTTTTCCTCTGACACAGATTTATGCCTGATTTCAGAAGATTAGTTAAAAATACAATCTTTTGAATTTTTGTTTCCCAGAATAAAGGAATAAAGACTAATAGGAAGTAAAAGGCTGCCTGCCCTTGGTTTATTCCTATCTTTGCCATGTTTGATCTATGTAAAAGCACTAAGTGCCATTAAACTGGTTTGTACTCTGGTTGCTTTGTCTTGCTCTACTAGTGACAAAAGAAACTAGAAAACACAAGTGAGCTTCACACTAAACAAATAAAACATGAATTTAAAGTGTTCTGAAAAAAACATCCTGTAAGTTGATCCTTGACAAAGAATATGTCATGGGGTTTTAAGTTTAATAAAACATTTTATGAACTAAAAAAAAATAATCCAGGATTCAAATGTGCTTGGTTAACGATGCAATATAACATGAAAAAATTGTTTTAGAAATAAGCACTATACACAGAAGGAAAACACACACAGTTTAAGTTCATAATTCGCTAAATCTAAAACAAAACCAGAACTTTGTAGTGCAAGGATGCTAAGAAATTTCATTTGTCCTAAATGACAGTACAAAACCCACTCTCACCTTCTCCAGCAAGACAGTGCATTCCAGGCTCGAGAAGAGGAAAAGGACAGCACACAGTGTCAAAGACAGGCCTGCTTTCCTGTGACAAATGCAGCACAGCTACATCAGCCTGATGTGGCCTGGGCCAAGGAGTAAGGGAAGCAAGAGAGGCAGAACTTACTGACTGGGGAGGGGAAGAAGCTGGAGACAGAGAGGTAAGGGAGCAGATGGCATTTTAGTTTGAAAAATTCTTGGATCACAGCCCAGAGGTACTGTTGTTGGAAGCTATGGAAAGGTATTTAGTACAACATCCTTTGACTTTGCTGGAGAATCTAAAAAGTTTAGATGAAAATAAAATATGAGCTTTCCGATAAAACCCCTTGACAGTTACTACCCTACACAGTAACAGCGCGTATGCTCAAGCTCATTCTGACATGAATTGTCTCAGAAGCCACAGAGTACAACCAGCCGCTCTGTTTTGCTTTCTCATTTATGTGCAGACTGTCATAAATAAAACTTCTTCAGAGCTGCTGGGAGAGGAAGAAAACAGAAGAACAAAAAACCCCACAGCATTACAAAATGATTGTCTGTTAGTGTTTAAAGGCCGTGCTCAGGTCTCATCCAGATTAAAGCCAAGTAACAACTAACAACAGGAGCATATGGGAACTAGAATATTATTAAAAGCTCAGGACTTCAGGCTCATGCTTACAGTATTTATCAGATATCCCTGCATTGCACCATGGGGTGCTCTTTAACAATGAAAAGCCTTCAAGGACCTGAAAACATCTTCCCAGTCCTAAACATTCTTCCATCAACCCTGCAAGGTGCCAACGGGAGCTTCCCACATGCAATCTGTTATTTAAACGTACTGCATTTTGGGTCTATCTGTGCCGGACAGTGGAAGCTCTGGGTGGAAACCTCGGGGACGGCAGAGTTTCACGAGTTGAGACGAGGGTAGGGGGTTGCTGAGGAGAAGGCTCAGTGGCTGAGTGCAGGTGAAACAGTGCTCAACACCACTCGCCTGCATGAGGTTGGTATTGGTGGATGCAGTGTCAGAATCTGTGCTTGATAATAGGGTGATGATCTACAAACGCAGAAGAAAAATCTCACAGGCACATCTTCCTCAAAGTTAGGATTGTTACAGATTTTCCCATTTTCAGAAGGTTCTAGTGTAACTGGGCACCCTGATGAGACAGGCCACACGACCTTTAGTACATCAGTCATTAGCACAAGATCCATCTCCTGCATTATCACGGCTAGACAATAAACACAGGCGTTTCGCGTCGATACCACCACTTACTGGAAGAAATGAGAAAGTAATTTCCAGCAAGCAGGTCAGTGGAAGAGAAAGAGGGAGATCATTGGTCTCTGAGTCAGTTCAGAGATGCCATCTGTGTGCCACTTGCTTGCCATAAAATTCCCACATCATTCTCCTCTCTCTTGTCCTAATCCTGTTGGCACTTCGATCGTTCCCATAACTCCTTTTACCGTTATACTACGTACAAGTAAAAATTTCACCAAAAATCTTGACAGTTCTATTATATAATGATAGGGTGACCAAGCAAATGAAAGACAGCTGTACTCCCCATTCTACACAGGGCTTCAGAACTTTTTCTTAGTCACCCTTCACAGCCCGTTAGAAATGATCCAGAGAACGGAGGTAATAAAAAAATTATGAGAGAGAAAATTAAAATTGTCCTATTCATGGAGTCCTTGAAACTATGGAATTGTGCATACAGAACAAAACGCTAAACTAAGGCAGTTTTTGGGTTTGTTTTTTGTTTTTTTTTTTAATAATGGTAAAATTGATAGATATTTTACTTGTTAATTCAAGCTCTGGGTAGTCTAAATAGGCCAGTAGCTGACAGGCTGTTTATTATAATACACTAAGACTTCTTGTCCAAAGTTAACACAAAATGTTTTTCATAAGAAGTCTGTGTTTCCTTTAAAATCCCATGCTTTTATAAGCAACATCTATTCTCTTACCTATTCTCAGGGTAGACTGAAAATTCAGAAGGTATTGAAGGGAACAATAAACTTTTCAAGTAGAAGTAACAAATACAAATTTCTAGCACCACTAAATCAAGTTCAGAACAACACTCAAACCTCCCTATTTACTGTGGTGGAACAGCAAGCTGGGAACACAAACTCCAATGTTTCTATGATAGACATAAAAAATTATGCAACAAACCATTATGCAGCCTATGAGAGTTCAGCAATCCTTGTTTAAAAGCAAACTGTAAGTTGAAAAGCCTAAGAATATTTTTAAATCTTTGAAGAACAGACTGAACTGTGACCAATCATACAGCACCCCCTGGCAGACATTTCTTACAGTCAACTGGAAGAACCAGAAAGGAGAATTCTGTGTTTTATCTTTCTATTCCTTATTAAAAGAGAACACAACTATTGGAGAGAAGCAAATTAAAAAGGAATATACTAACGAATTAGTTAACCCACAGGAATTAAAATGATCCAGTGAAGAACCCTCTGGAGCGGCTGTTAAAATAAATGGCACAAATGAAAACAGACAAATGAAAATAAATCTCATTTTAACAAAGCTATTTTAAATGACAAATTAACACCACTTATGCTTGTGTTGGGACCAACAACTACTCGTGCTACTTCCCATGTTGCCGTGCTTTGACAGACAGCAACACGAATGGGAAAGAAAGCACTTAGCATCAAAAGCATATAACTCCCCCCGTCTTTCTCAGAGCATTGCTAGGTAGATCTGTTCCTCCAAACAAGAGCTCAGAGTAAACTGTTGCTGGACATACCACTTCTTACTACCTCCTGGGGGAAAAAAAAAAAAGGATAAAAAAAAAACCACAACCTGTTTTTTCCATCAAGCAGCCTTTCCTGTTCCCTAGAAGATTTTCATTCAAAGAAAGGGGAGAGGATTTACATCACGTCTGGCCTTTTTATTTTCTTCCTTGTTTTTTTTATTGCCAGTGAAACATAAGCACTTTCAGAAATCATTTACTTTGTGTGTGATGGAGCAGAGGTAGCAACTTTTGCTGTTGAAAGACAAACATCTTGTGAGAGATAGCTCTTAGTCTCCTAATACCGGGTATGTATTCACATTAACCAAGCTTCCTAATCAAACCGCTCAGTTTTCTCTCTCAATCTCTTCCATTCTCACTCTATAAAGAAAGGAACAAAACACAGCCTAAAAGCACTGCCCTGAGCCACTGACTGAACTTTGCAGCACAGTTCCAGCATTACGGCAAACGGTTTTCTTAGTGTAATAGTGGAGGAGAGAACTGGGAGTGGGCTGAGGTTTGGGGGTTGGGAGGAGAGGTGGGATAGGTAGGCGATACTGGTGGATAGGGAGACATATAGTGTCATCACTAGAAGGATGACAATCTGCATGACACTTCTCCAGAAAAGGCTCTCCCTCATTAAAGCAGCCAAGCAGCCATAAGAGAAAAGGGAATATCCTTGCACACAGAAAATTGGTTAAAAACCAGAAAACAATGTAGGAGTAAATAAATACCTTGCTACAAGTGGAATGCCAGACCAACCTACAGCAGCATCTGTTCTGCTCAACAATATCGTGTGGTTTTACTGATGACATTTAGTCATTCAAGGTAGTAAAGAACTTGAGTGAGGAAGGGTTCTGATAATAAAAACAGATCTTTTTCAGCAAGTCTCAAAATAATGAAAAAGAGGCAGTTTTTCACACATTCCATAGTTGAGTAGTAAAGGTTTTTGCAGATGCTAGAAATTAACATGGGCTCAAGAGGAAACAACAATTTCATGGCAGACAATACTACTGATTACCTCTGTGTGTGCAGGAACCAGTCACAACTCAGGAATGCAGAGTCTAGGATAGCAAATGGGGTAGGTAAAGGGCAGTATGTACATGCTCTGTTCTTATATTCTTCCTTAAGCATCATTTGTGGCTTCTCTTGGATTCCAGTTACTAAGCTATGTGAACCCACCACAGCCGCATTTGTTCTTACGTAATACAACTTACTAAAGTACCTCTGGCCACTTCCACAGTTAGAAGTTCACGCTTGCTGCATGGGTAAGTTATCTTCCTTCTCTTTGCCTGCAAAGACTTGACAAAGTAAATGACGTTTACTTTGTCAAACGAACTACTTTGCACCTCCTATAAGCTGAACTGAAAAAATCAGATGAAAGTGGTTCAGTTATTACTCGTGAAGGCACAGGTTGAAAATGAAGCTGTAACTCAAACATACATTGCCTATTTAAAGTAAACTTTTAACATTTGTAAGAGGATGCATGATACAGTAAATTAGCATTTCTAAACTGTAATTACTCTCTTAAGACCTGGATCACACTTTCAAAGCAGTCTCTCTATCAGAAGGTAACAAAGCTCTAGGCATGAGCTAGTATGGGCTCTAGTGTTGGCAGGAATTAAGCTCTAGCATAGGCAGGAATTAATAAATTCAGCTTTCTTGCAGACTGTGGGCAGTACAGGCAGATCACATTTCAGCTTCTTTTTTAAAAACACCCACTCACTGCACTGGAAAGCCACCAGATTTCTACAAACAGTAGAAATCCCATTTCCTCACACGCTTGGCAAACTGAAGAAGACAAAGCAGGTGAGCTTCGACATAACCTTGATGTAGTTCACCAAGTAACATGGTTTAAAACATCACTTCAGTTCAGTGCTCAGATACTTTGGTAGCTCTGAGAGAATTATGGAGTGTGACCACAAAGCTGACCATGCAGCTTTCTTTGTAACTGATCGGACTGAGAGATCCACGCAGAACCAGCCACACAATCCCACAGCCTTACGGCAAGGATAGCATAACTCTTGCCATCGCAGGTCCAGGAAAAATGAGACAGAATGATGTGGCTTCAAGAATGTATTTTCCATGTGCACCAGAGAAGCCAGAACATACACACCTAGCTCTCCCTGCTAAAGCTTAGTGCATGTACATCTCTAAGGTTTGGGTTAGGTGGTTTTGGGGAGCTGGACTTGTTTTTTGCAATCAAGTTACTAAATGTATTTTCCTGCTCTTTAGCAATTACTTCATTTTACAGAGCTATTCACATAATTTCAAGTTAATTTACCCCCAGTTGTCCATTCCAGTGCTACCACAGCAATTGTAGCCAGCATAAAGAAAGAGTCTTTCATTTTTTGAAGTTTGTTATATTATTTACTAATAATTTTAGCTCACTTCAGATGAAATCCTTTGTGGTGGTTGGAGATGAGTTCTCTTTGATTGTAGTTTCTGAAGTACCTCTAATTTTCCCTACCCTAGTAACACTAGGGGAAAAAAAAAAAACAATTTTGGGTTTCTTACATGTTACCTGCGAGACAGTTTCCAATTTCTTTTCAGCTCTAACAATCCCACATTGTCACACACAGTGTTAATTGTAACCTTCCAGCTCCACGGACCAGGAGTCTATGTATGGAAAGTCTAGCTTTGCTAAGGACTGGTTTGGAAACCAACATACCATCGTTTTCTAAGGTCTTTGCTCTTTATTGCTGTTGTGGTTTTGTTTTAAAGAAAAATCAGACATACTACCATTAATAATTATTCTGCAAAAGTAAGTGTACTAAAACATTAGAGAAAATGACAACGTTTAAATTGCTCAGGCAATCTTTTCCCAGATGCCTCTTAAACCGGTGAATAATGCAGTCTTGATGTGAGCCAGTACTGTTTTCCTATATACCCATTTTAGGCACTTAAATAGCAGACACTATCTTCCCATCTTTTTTGAGAAGGAAAGTGAAGCACAAAACTATAACAGTCAAATGTCTCCTTTTTCTAAATCCAGTTAGGCAGACCATCATTTATGCTAAGGTCAAGCAACAGAATTAGAGAACATCTGTGAAGAATTCAGTTTTAATTTGCTCAGCACAATGAAAAATATCTGATTATATCTCAGTGTCTGCCACTGGTTTTTTTTCAGCACATTCTTCAATTACCCTAATCTGAAATCAATCTTCCACCAAAGATTTGCATAGTCTATACTCATGTCTTAACACTCACAGCCTGCTACACAGCATCAGTTCATCCCTAGAGCAGGTCGGTCCATCCTGTACAACGGCTCAAGCAGGTACAAACCTGGGTGAAACTGGGCAATGTGGGGAGCAGAGGGGGTTGGCAACTTTAATACCAATATTTTTATCATTGATGCTGCAACAGCAAATGGCACTTCTGCATTGGCTTTGCAATAGCAAACCTCACAATCCTGCTGCATATACTGAGGACACAAAACAGCATCACTGGTGTTTTGGTGTGGTTAATATATTGGAGCAGAAAATATATTGGCTGGGATTATTCTTCTGATGTTTCTCCAATGTTAATTGATAGCGTTGGTTAGGTAAACCAAACTAGTAGCGGTCATCATTATTTTTAAGCCATAACATGCAGATTTGCTCTGACAAGGGTAGACTTTAACTAGTAAGATATCATCTAGCAATCAGTGTTACAATCTAATTATCTCTGTCACAACAGAAACACACTGGTACTAGAAACAATGGAAACTTGGGGGCATGCAAACACAATTAGACAAGAAACCTTCCTTCTGGAGTATCTCCTAAGTAGCAACTTCTTTCTTAAAAAACCCCAAACAAAATGAACAAAAAAGCCCCAACACACACAAAAACCTGCAAACTTTGAAGTGTTTTTACTCTTTCTAGAGTCACAGACATAAAGGTGTTCCAATTAACTGAGCTCAAAAGTTGTTCTGCGAATGCTGTTTGGAACAGCAGATGGACAGGGCAAAAGTTTCAGTCATGTGCAAATAGAAATCGAAGCTTTCTGTTCAAAATGAAATGTGTCATGAGTATGTATGAAAATTGGCATGATCGAGTAAAATGCTGCCACTTTCATGGGTTACATTTAAGTATTGAGTATCAGCAACTTTGAACTGCAGTTTCAGGCTGTTCATCTACATTTACAAGCAGACCAAATAAAAGCTTTGATGAGAGCTCTGGGTTTCAATCTCTGGTTTACTCATTTTATGCAGTTTACTGTAAAATAAAGAAACATTTTTTAATCTCCATTTTCCTTCTTCTTTGGGTAATGATCTGCTTTCTTTCCTGCATGAATTCAACAGGAAGCGCAGGGCATGCTCTTGCCTACAGCAAACGACAGACTAGCAGTAACAGCACTTTCCAAAAGGGAGGGGGACTGAAGAAGAGAAGGAAGGGGATCCACATCCTCCTTTCCCT
>NW_010428329.1:14457-22444 GCF_000710305.1 Buceros rhinoceros silvestris | reverse complement strand
TTCCCTACGTAAGTGCACTAACTTTAGCCTAGTTATAGATCGTGTATCAATACAACATAATTACTACTTTTATTTTACAAAAAAAAGGTATTGTAAGAGACTTTACTCCTGCTAGTATACAATATAATCCAAGTCCACTGGGTTGAGTTATTTCACTACGTAAGAATGAGCAAAACCTACGTAGATTTAAAAAAAAAAAAAGGCAAAATAATTTGACAGCCTGTTTAAACCAGAGTAGTTCTGGACAAAGACTCAGAGATGGGTGTAACTGTAGAATCTGAGAATCAAACTGGCACCTGCTGAATTTAGATACATGGCTAGTTGGTGTTTTTAGGATCCAAGATGGATCCAACTGGAGGCTTGCAAGACTGACCTGTTAAAGAGCCTACGTTTCAGTAAAATGTCCTTCACTGGATTTAATCCTAGAATCATAAATTCACTTGAATTAGATGTTGCTAAAATGTAGTTGAAGTAATAGTTTATAATTTTTTTCTTTTTAGATACTTAATAAGAAATTAGTAAACTTAAACCATCTTTATATACCATAATACCGTAAGCTAGGTGAACGTTAAGAACAGTGATGTACACCTCAAAATATGAGGCACCATTTGAAAGTACTCTGTCCTGTTCTTCCTACTGACACCACCAGTTTACTCACTTGTAGCCATGATACCTGGAGGACATGCTGGTATCCCGTGATCAACTGCCCATCTGTAAGCTCCTTCACCAACTAAAAAGCTAGGAGACACAGAAGAGGGAGTTTAAACAAAACCATATAACAAATCCCCCTTTCTTGCAATTATTTTCTTCTATTTGGTTTGGTCATTTTAAAACTGTAAGCTGTCTACATTTCACAGGAATGTCAGCTATAATTACATTTGACAACCTTATGTAGTTTCATTAGACTATGCAGCTCTGACGTTACGTTTCGTATTGGATAAAAACAAGTGCTATTAATTGGAAATTAATTACCAAATAGCACCATCTTTAACTGCAGCTAAACCAGGACAAAGCCATCTAGAGTCTTGCTCGCTATATAACAACTTCATAAGATCCTGAAGACCAACAGCATGGGATGAATGAGGCAAGAATGGTAAGGAATTTCCAGCAAAGTCAGCCAGTGCCACAGGAACATCAAGAAGTATTTCGAGAAGTACAACACAAGCTAAAAAGAAGCCGTATTTAGAAGGATGAAGGTCTAGCGCATGGAGTTTTATCAAGCAATTGCAAATGAGACAAGTTTGCTGAATTTTGAATGTGCTTGCAAAAAACTCCCAATCTGAGCAGTTGTTTTCTAGTCAGTACTGAACACTTTACAGTAGTGAGACAGTACACACTGCCACAACAATGAATGACAGCAGAAAATATACATAGACACGTAATTTTCAGGGAGAGAAAAAAAGCAAGCCTCAATTATCTGTTTGTTTCTCATTAAAGAAATTAACCTGATTCCCTGAAAAAGGGAATGTATTAGTTGGGAATCACACATTTTCAGAAAGCTGCTGCGCAGCAGTATCAACAGCAGCACCACAGTAAGAGACAACTATTTCCTGTCTTATCTTCACGTCCCCTGCTTGAAACAAGACTAACACGACTGTCTAATGGACAAAAGAAGTTCAGGCTGAGACCTTACAGCAATTTCAAAAAGTGTTGCAGAAATACCAGATTTACGAATATGAGGCTAAAGAAGTTATTGCAGCTACAAAGAAGTCCCCAGGGCCTCCTACTAGAGGAATTTCTGAGAATGTTACTGATACAGCAGATTTGTTGGCATTAATGCTGTTGGAAGTCTTCCTGACAGTGCTATATCTGACACCTGCAGCTTTCAATATGGAGTACTTTGAGGTGGTACTTTCTATCTTTTCTATGACTTAACCAATACAAGAGGTGTGGTCCAGTTTTTCCTTGCAAAAGTCATAAACAAGAAAAAAATGTTTATCTAAGATGAGAATTTGAATGGTTAAATACATGTTTCTTACCCATGGTTAGTGCAGCTCCAGATAAATGTGGTTTATGTTGCAAGATACTGTAGAGTAAGTTGCTGGGTACTTTGGGAAAACTCAGGCATCTCCTACTAGGTAAACTAGTGATCAGGAAACAACCTGTCACTTGCATTAAGGTAAGAGAAATGCAAACCACAGCCAAACCTAATTAAGTAGTATTCTGCATGGACTAAAAGAAGATAGTTTTGGTCTTTGAAATAAAAGTTTTCTATCAATAATACATTCTTTGTTAATTCATTTCCTGTTCAATAAACTTATTTACACAGAGAGGAAGGGTAGGTGGAGAAAGTATCAAGCCCAAACAGTAAGAGTTTTATATATCTGGTAACTTGAATAGCACGGATCGGTCAGAAACACTGGGTTCTACAAGCAATTTACAATTGCTTTTCTAATACTTAAAACCACAGAAACGGTCATTAGTATTTACAAAGAGGGCAAAGAAAGGACTTAAGTATGCCCCAAAACTTTAATGATGTGACTTACACCTTGCTCATACTTGTGCTCACAATTCCATCCTAGATTCCTCTCCCTTCTGTAAGACTGGCAAAGACAAAGTATTTTCCAGTTCTGGTCCCAAAGACCGGTTACTTCTAGTTGAACCAGATGTCTGATTGAGGCCCCATAACACCACAGAGATCACCCACCTTTGTTAAACTTTTCTATTCAGATGTGTTGAACACACAGCACAATCATAGAGAACTTAAACAGTTTACAAATCATCCATGGAGCCATGTAGAAAAGCTGCAGCAGGCAAGAATGAACAGGGCAATACTTCAAGCTGACATGAAAACAAAACTACCTCTAAAACAGCTACCACCAAGCTTGACTTATTGGGGGAGAGGGAAAATAGGGAATAAAGCCAGTGGGCTATAGAGAGCAGCTAAAATCCTACCAAGTTTCAAAAGCCTTTAGGCTAATTAAAAAGACAATTTTGTAAAGGGGAAAAGAAACCCCAAAACAATGGATGAATGAGTTTGTGCTCTGCTACTCTGATAGGTGGTTCTGCACAGACAAGATTAAAAGATCTTTCTTGCAAATATATTGGACGAGTATTCTGTAGTTGTTACAGGCTCAAAACATACAGAAGAACACACACTTCCAACAAGGAACCGATGCTTGGACATGCTTTCCAGTTCCAGGAAAACTAGACCATATTAACAGAATATGCAAGTAAAGGACTCTAAAAATGGTCTTTTTAAGCAATTTTCTCCAAGAACATGGTTATCCTGGTGCTTTTTGCTTCAAACAGGACCGTTTCGTATGGGCTGTAGGGAGACAGACCACAGGGGCAGAGTAACGTTAGGTTCATTAAAGATGGTCAAGAAGACCCTGGATGTAACAAACTCGCTTTGTAACATTTATTATAAAATGCAGCAATCACTCCCAAATCACTGTTATAAAGAATAAATTTTTCTAAAGAAATATAGAACAGAGATAAAAGGTGGTGCAATCTTCACTCTAGGCACTTTCTTGACTAGGCACCACCCTACAAATTACACAATGTACAGATCCTGCCTATAGCCCTGTGACACTGTGAAGCAATTACAAATCCCTGCACACTCAATGGGGGGAATGAAAAGCCTGAGAAGGGATTCTTCCCCATATGGGTTACTTTTAATACTGAAAAAGGGATACAGACATGAACTCAGGTATTAGCAGTACTAAGGAATTCTAAGAAAGGAGACTTTTTAGATGTGTTTGTACCATCCTGCAATTCTTATGTATCTACACTCAACAGTAAACAGATGTAACTAAGCCTCTTCCTTTAGGAAAGTCAAGGTTTCAGCACAAGAAATAGAAAAACTTCAAACTCATTACTAGAAAACATCTAATCCATTATTCTGTAACCAAAGACCACTTCTAAAGATCCATCCAATAAGTAGTTGTACAATTAAAATAGTGCTTTCTTTTGTAAAGTTGTTATTATATATTATCATATAAGATATTCCTGTTTATTGTACATTTCCAAGTTCAGTATTTTCTGTTACTGCAACCATAGGCAGAGAAAATCCTGACAATGTTTAGCTGAATAAAATATGATAGAAAGATGTAAGGACCTTAGAAAATTCAGCAAATGCACGAGTGCATTCAGGGATTCTCTACTTTAAAAATTTTAATTTGGGTAGTGAGATTCTGTGTTTTAAACAAGACAAGATACTGATCCAGAATGACACACTCCATAGAGCAATCTACAGCAAACTGGATACATCCGTTAGGAAGCTTGACCACTCCTTCCCAATAGGCTTACCGTCTCTGAATGAATTTGTTCACACTCAGAGTTTCTTCTATTGAAACTTTGAACAGGTTCTGAACTGTCACTACCAAACAGATGCTGAACGGAGGTAAACAGCCCAAACCAACTGTCTCCATGTGTTCTTTTATAGACAAGAACCTCCATAATGTCACTTCTACTAATCACAGCTCCTGAATTTTTCTTGCATGGTCATATGCCAAACATTCTGGCCAGAAAACCTTTACCTAGCTTAGACCATGCTATAGAAACAGTCTCTATCACTAGGCTTCTTTAACAAGACACGTTCTCAGGCTAAGCAGTATCTGGAAGATCCCCCATTGCACTATTTGCCCGTCAGAAACAAGACAAAACTGGCATTATCTATACAAATCAAAATCAGTTACTACAACCCTGGCACTTGGTATGAAGGCCAAAACACAGCTGCTCTCTTTGTCATTTGACTGTATATATGCCCAGCTTGTGCAGGAATATATTTCAGACCCAAAACACATCACACCAAACCCTGCCTGAAAGTCAAGGCACAAAATTGTCAATAGTCGTCACCTACGATGAAGATGAGCTGTCATTCTGAACTTGGGATACCCTGTATGTACAGGAGCATCTACCAGGGCAAGTCTAAAGCACAACTATCATAGCCCAAGTATAGATTGTTCCCAGGGTAACTAATTTGCTCTAATAAAATGAATGTTCAAAATCCAAAATGGAAAAAAGGAAATGGAATTATGTATTAGGTAACTCTGCTCCACAGCATTTGCACAATAAACTCTCTGTGTTGGCCTTGAAGACGGTTCTTTCTCCTCCAGGGTTTGAGCTGCCTTGTCTTTAAAAGCACCTGTTAGCCAAGACTTTGCACAGGGTTTGAAAGATTTAGTCTTGTCCTTTGAGGGTAGGAGGATGCAGCTTCTTTTCCATTCAGTTATTTTAAAAATAATAGCAGTATAATCTAGGTCATGAAGTTCCAGCAAACATGCTGTAATGCCCAGGTGTTCTTCCTTACAACAATCCAAGAAAACACTGTGATGATACAGACATAACTAAATCACAAGTGCTTGCTCCTGTAGCTGACTTCAAGTACTAGTTCTGGAACATCAAAAAAACCCCACACCGTTTGACCCCCTCTTTCATGTAACTCGGCTAAGCCCCACTTTCTCCTGACATCTGAAGAAATGAGCTACTAACAGCAACTGAAATTCAAGTTCCTATTCCTTAGTAAACCTCTCCTCTGAAAAGAAGAGAAGGTTATCTCACTAACTACAGTTACTCTTTTCTTTCTTCCTTAAGGAGCTTATCTGCAAAATCTGCTCGTTGATGGTTTGATTTCAGGGTGGCTTTTTTTGGTCTATGAACCTCCTTCGCAGCATGACAGAACACTGAAATAGTGTTTTTCCTCACTGTTTAAATTGGACTATTACACCATCCAGCTACAGAATATTTGGCTAACTTTACAGAACAAGAAGAACATAGTAAGGAAAGTAAAATTTGCAAATCTAAACATACATATTTGAAAGTACTTAAATGCTGGTTTAATGCATCAGCCAACACTGTAGTCCACTAGTTCACAAATGGTAGTAAATTTCTGCACAACTCATGATAACTGAGGATAGCAGTCAACTAACATGCATTAATCGTTCAAGTTCTCTACTTGTCAGTTTAAGCTGCTAATGAAAATAAGATGGTTTTAAGAGCAAACAATTTTGACACGTTTCTTGGATTCTTTCCAAAACGATGCAATAATATTTAAAGTCGTTCTACATTTAATAGTTACCTCTTCCATCTAAGTATTATACTCATCTCAATAAAGCAGTGCATGTTTTCCCTGTTGTTGTAAATACTATCAAATCTATCTTTAAAACAACTTCCCACTTTGGGTAAGATAAGAGGAAGTTACTAAGCATTGCCTGTTTCCACACCATAGCTACAAAATAAAGCCAAAGACAGGGAGGAAAGTAGGATTTTTCTATACACTTGTCAAAAACTATATTCCTTTTTTTAAGGCTAGATGGAGGCAAAGGCAGTAGAATTTCATTTTAATCTTGATGCATATAGGGATTTTTCAAAATGCTGCAGCAACCAACATAAGAATTCAAAATGGCATAACTGGAAATAATCACACAGACAGAAGTTAACACAAAATGATGTTGCCGTCTATTCACAATCCTTCATTCCACCCACAGCTTCATCAAGTACACACGATCAGAGAACAAAGTGTATCTTCTTTTTAAAGGCACACTATCACTGGTATGTAAAACAGCACCAGCCTTCGTGGGATAAGATATAACCTCCAAATACTGCATGCAGAAGAGACAAGAGACCGAAGCAAAGGCAAGCAGAACAAAGCAATTACCAAGGCGGAATTCTGCCAGCAGAGAGTTTTCCCTTCTGCCCTTCACACAACAATCTATTTGCAACTGAAACTGGATTCTTGATTCCTGAAAAGAAAAATTAGCAAAAAATGGGAACAAAACATTAAAACATTTTTCCACATAGCATTGTAGTCTTCCTTTTGGCAACGGAAGTCAGCTTCCTTTAATTTCCAAGGGTTTGCCAAGTCCTTAGAGACACCTTATGCTATGATTCAGCTTAAGAACAAGTTGATCAGTTTTTCCCCCTCACACATCCTATCGGTAGCAACAAAGCCACCTAATCCACATACTCCCCAACTTATTTTTTATAATTAAAAAAATTAAAAAGAAAGAAAGAATCGCATTAAAGCATTAGGAGTGACCTCCTACCACAGAAATCTCAAAATAAATCCATGGTATTCTGCGGACCAAAGATGTTTTGCGAACACTGCGTTTCCAAGTGGAAAGAGCTTTAATTCGGATCTATCTGACCAGAACAGGGCTTACAAAGTCCAGGCATAGCTTTCTCTCGCTCCCTCCTCTCCTCCTTTCCCATGGCTGGAAGGATAAATTTTGTAACAAATAAGCCTTGAAATACTTAATTTTGCTATTTATTTTAGATTTATATCTACATGAGGAAGTTTTTACCGTGGTTTAGAACTCTTCTAGGATAAAGAACAAAGCTGTCAGAAAAGCCATTCAATAGTAACAGCTAAGGCTGTTCAACGTACTCGTGTCAAAACCTCAACACTCCCTGTTTGGGACTGTATGCCTACATTTGTTTTGTATGGAAAGCTAAAACAAGACAAAAAAACCCAGAAGCACAATAGTTCTCAGATTAAATACAATTTCTGTAAATATAACTTTATAACTGTAACACACAAAATACATCCAAATCATGTGAGAATACTAGAAAGAAAAAATCTACAGCATACAGAAATTTTATGTCCCAAGCAAACAGCTTGAAAGATGAGCAGCTGTGTCCGTTCTCAAGAACACACCAGAGGCTTCAGTTTGGAGGCTGGCAGCCTGCAGAGCCTTCTGACACCGTAAAGGAAAGTTGGGTCCCCTAGGGTCCTCATCTGACCAACTTAGAGACCAAAATATCAATTGACATTATGATTGAATTATATACCAGTAAGTTCTTTGAGGAGACAGAGGACAAAAACAAATATAAAGCCTAACTTAAATGCTTGATTTCTTTTTATTTAATAATTGCATTTTATTATAAAGTTATCATTCTACAAATTCATAGGAGCAAACTCACTCCTATTGTGAATACTGAATAGTATCACACAGTTGTCCTGCATCAAAGGAGCATCAGTGAACTAATAAAACTATATACTGTTACACAAAGCAAAGAAACACAAGACAGTATTTCAGGGAGC
>NW_010428329.1:12990-14357 GCF_000710305.1 Buceros rhinoceros silvestris | reverse complement strand
GTCTCCCTCTTTTTTAAAGGAGGAGGAAATTATTTAAATAGAGCAGTATTTACAATGCCTCCCCTCTCCAAAAATGTAACAAAGAAGAACAAAACGGATCTTTGCACTTAAATCGGTAGTTAGCACTATAATACACAGGTAACATACCACTCAGTGCTCCAACTGCTCCAAAATTCAATGACTTTCCATCCATTATACTGGCATCACATTCGATCTCGCCCAGAAGGTTCAGGTTAGACCCCAATCCTGCATTTGTAAAAGGATAATCCTAAAAAAAAAAAAAAAGAAAACCCCATAAGGCTAGATCCATAACAGACCAGATCAAACTTCTGTAGAACTGTTCTGACGACACTGATCATGGTGCAGCAAACTTTAATTCTAGTAGTTTAATCTCCCACAACAAAAACAGCAGCAATTTGAACTCCTCTTTCATTAGCACCTTCTGTAGCTTTTTGTACACTCAAGGTTCTCACGCTAGAATTAAGAACACCCATTTTTACCCCCCGTTTCACCAGAGCATCCCCATGACTTTAAAACCACAACATGTCAAAGTAGCACAGTTCAGGACTCTCACTGCCAGCTTGATATAATCACCCCTTTCTAGGTGCAAGCACACAATGAGTCGAGGCCAAAGACAGACAGCAGCCCAAAACAGCCAAACACTAAAACTTCAGAGAGATGCCGCATGCTTTCAGAGCTGCATATCTGTTCTTACAAGTGTTACAACCCGATACAAAGAAAAACAGTTGTCTAGACCACATGTGAACATGTCAATAAAATTAGATGACCATCCTTTCACAGTACATGGAATAAAAGCTGAATCAGGAAACAGCTCAGAGTTGTCTTAAATGTTAAGTGAACTGGTTCTTTTTTGAACATACTAATTCAGAATGAGCATGAAACAAGAGAATGACAGATCACACAGAAATGAAAAATAAATTTGATGTTAGTATGTCAGATAGCTTTTAACTTTCAGATGAGCAAGTAGTGAGTAAATTCAAACCCTGTTTTGCAAGATGTTGATTCTAATTTACAGAGATATTTTAAGTGTTCTCAGTGTTTGAGTCACCAAAATGCCATCTTCCTGAAGAATCGTGACTACATAACACATGATTAATACATAATCATGAAACAGACTGTAATCTCTCCGTGTTCATTTTATACTACTCATCTTTATTTTCTGCTTTTGCTGTCCGCATCTAAGAAGTAGCACAAGATTTTACTCCATTTTAGCCCATCCTGGTTTATCCCACACCAGGAGAGATCTTCAAGTTCACGGTGTATACTCATTGTGTTGCTCATTTTGACAGCTATGTCTCACAGTGAGCGAGTAAATTCAGAGAGATTTCAGGGTAATGAAACATTTG
>NW_010428329.1:2913-12841 GCF_000710305.1 Buceros rhinoceros silvestris | reverse complement strand
CTACAAGAGGTGAGGAGGAATATGGTTTAAAAAGATCGCCAAGGTGATGGCCTTGAAAACGTGCAAGACTGCAGAGCAGCTGCTGCCTTAAGCGACTTCACTGATCCTCAGGCTCTGTAAGTATGAAGAAACTTCAGTCAGGGAACAAAAGAAGAGAAGTGATGGGAGGAATATGAACGCCAATGGTGAAAGGTACTTGGAGGACAAAGTAAAAACAGGAATGCGTTAGGAAGAACAATGTTTACTCTTAGTGCTGTCCATGTTCCTTGCCCATGGTTAATCAAAGTGCATGGACCTGCAGGCCTGGGGACAATTTCTAATGTTCTCTTCCAAAAATGGCCAGGGCATTATACCCAAAGCATTACCAACAAGGAAGAATTTTGTGCTCTACAGATTTGTCAGTGCCACAAAGCAAAGACAGCTGTTACCTTAAAAGCAGATGTCATGGCCAAATAAAGGGAGTAAGAAGGACCCAGCAGAACAGAAGTCCTAGTAACACTGACCAGAATTCTCCTGCAGTGAAGACACAAAGCTCTCTACCATCTATTATATCTAGAAATCAAAAGAGGGTAGGGAAAAAATACAGGATACAGAGTGGCACTAGTGCACTTTATTTCTAAAAATCTATATGTGCTTGATGCTTTGGCATAGCATCTTCCCTGCACAACATCAACAATGCACCAAAAGACAACTTATCCAGAGGATCTCAAGACAAAGGGAATGCCACCTGCTTCCCCCTACAGAATATTTATCAGAATATTACAGATTATTGGATAAATAAGAACTCTACACCCACAAAATTGGAGATCCTTCTTTGGTGGCATAACACTTCCATTTTAGGACTCGGAAAGAATTTTCCAGTAAAGACAGTGGCAATATGAGTAACTTCTCCAGTCAGAAGAAATAAGGACCAAATTCCAGCTGTGGAGGTTTACTTAGCTTTACGATCAGACTGATTCAGAAGACGGTCTCAGATTTGCCAAGAGGAAGATGGTCTACTGCAACCTCACAGATCTGAAAGGTGATCTGATAATAGCTTTAGACAGTGCAGGGACTGAACGTGAACACAGGGAATTTTTGGTACCTACCCGATCTCTGAGATGAGACATAGAGCCTTTGACATGAGCCACGAATGAGTTTTATAAAAACTGGAAACAGAAATTCACAGCTACTTCCATGAACAGGCAGGGTCACGTAATACTCCACACAAACACATCTCTTTGAAAATACGGATCTCTGCAAAGCCTGTATCTCTGATACACAAGTGGAGGAATACAACTTAGGAAAATTCAAAATCTTCAAGGAATGCAGAAACATTATTAAAACAGAAGCATGCATGCTTTCAAAGAGGGAAGAAAATAAACTGAGCTAAGTGAAGCAACCTTTTCACACTCTTGGCCAGGAAAATGCAGTAATGCAAGAACTCCGTGACTGCCATAGGATGGGGAAGAACCCAGTCAAAGCATGTATCCAAGAAGTAAGTGGAAGGGAAAGGAGGACAAGGTTTATACTACAGAAGGCATCTTCAGGAGTATACCTTTATTTGAAAACACAAGCAGAGATCAGCCTTTATCTTTCTAAAGAGACAAGAAAGCAAACTACGCACGAGCTTTGCATGTTAACAACAAGCCCTACTACCACGGAGAAGTGAAAAAGAAGAGGGAACAGACAAACAAATTGCTATCCAAAGCACTTTAACAAAACACAAGCTTTGAATTATATGAAAAACACTAGACTACCTGGCAATTACTCCACCACTGAAGTATCTCTAACTTAAAACATAAACCTGTAGCAAAGGAGATAATGCAAAGCTGTAAGATATGAAACAAGAGCTTCGTTATCCCAAGTTACCCATTTGGTAAAAACTCTCAAGCCACCATGGGTATCATTTTTATTTTTTGAATCCTTTTCACTTCAAGATGTATTTATAAATGCTCTGGCAGCAAACACAGGCATGCTGGAGTTTCTAGCTGTGGTCAACTTGAAGTTACTCAGCACTGTAACATCAATAATCCTGAATCACATCTAGACAAATAGTTAAAATGCCCCGTTCTCAACATGCATTAAAGAACATTCCACCCATCTCTGACAGAGTTTTAGCCACAATTTATTTGCAACTTTTAAAAGGGATTCAAAGTCTACAGGCATTTCTTTTTACACACGGTAATTCTAAAATCTATTTTTCTGGGGGAAATTGGTGACAAGAAGTAAGTCTACAAGGACGCATCACCTTACAATTAGACCAGCTAAAATGTTTCCAGAAAACACTTTTGTCACTGATTGCTGTTAGACACTTTGCTGCAAAACATCATAGTATTGCTTTTAACTAGAATTAGCAACTTCCACTTCATTACCCATTAAATGCTCATCTATGGTGACTGCCTTACACAGCAAGGCCACTGGCGTTGTCCTTTCATGTTTAAAGAGAAGTCCTTGGGACTAACACTGCATATTCAAAAACCTGAATTACTATAAAATTAATAAACAAAATCGAAGAAAAAACAGTTCAGCAAGAAACAAGTTCTTTCATTGCAAAATTTTGCTGACGGCCACACAAACCCACTGCTTGAGTATACCGATAATTTCAAAATACCCTTTGCATTGATTCATAGCAACAACAAAAAGCAAAGTAAACTGACCAACTTCAGCAGCAAAGAGATCAAAACCCATCTATTTCCCCATCAATCACATTAGTTTTCAATTTAAATGATGTTCATAAAGAACATTCTACTGAAGTCAGATTAAAAAACAAATGATCGACACACAGTGTTAATAAGCTTAGACTAAACTTATTCTAAATTTGAAATCTTCATCATTCTTTACAACAAGCGTATGTTCTTGTCTCCAGTACCTGAACAGTAGACTTTCTGACATGCTCTATGGTCAACGAAAGGCTTGAAACCACACACTCTTCTCAGAGCCAGCCATAAATGCAATCAGCATGTGGTTTTGTTGAAAACTCCCAAGTTTCAAGGGGTGTGTGTGGAGGGGAACCTCCTCCCCACCAGAAAAGCTGCCCAAATCCCTCTGTGTTTCAGGAGAAACTCACATGGTGGCTGACAGCAAGAGTGCAAGAAGAAATGCCTTTGCAGAAGCATACAGTGGAAACGATGAGCCTTAGGGAGCACCTTGTCCAGACCTATTTTACTACCAAAAGCTAACAGAGGTAACACGTCCCTTTGTTTCTCTGCAATAACAGAGTTCACAAACTGGAAAGCATAAATGCCTTTAATCAACACACCTAAGACAGCTGATGCTTAGGAAGACCAGCACAGTTACTGCAACCGTGTTCCAGGTCAGCTGCTCTTCCTAATTTGCAAAAAGAATCTACCTTTTCTCTAGTTAACTATTAGCATCATCTTAATCACAGAATGCTACTTAGCCAGAGATTCACACCGTCCAACAAAGAAAGCCTGTTCTTTCTCCATGAAGAGCCTGCAAAAATCAAACAAAAAACAGACAGCATACCACAAGCAAACTGTCAGCTTGCTCATAAAAGATCAAGGGCAAGTCTCACGCCTCAACAAGTCTTTGAAGTGATGCCTCTTGGATTAGCTGAAATTCTGTGTAATACGAGTTGTGTAATTGAGCGGAACTGAGGAATAAAATTCATCTTTTGTGACACTTCCATGAAGAGATATTTGTGCCTTGTAAAGACTACAGATTTTTGGAATACAGCATTAAAAGTCCTAGGGAACTGTAAAAGTGATTAAGTATTTCAGATAAACTCACAGCAATGTGTTCTACAACAACCAAAATACCCAGTCCACAATGGAATCTGTTATCACAAGTTACAGAAACTTCCGTTGTTCTCTATCTTAATTTGCTTTACAGTGACATGTGTAAACAAATTTGTTTTCATACTGATTTTCACCACGTATTTGCCAACTCACAATGCTGAAGTGCTTCACCTAAAGTCACTACCTTTTCCTGCATAAACTAAAGGGTAATGATAGCTCCTTAGAGACAGTCAACGTATAAATCTACATTTTCACCCATGACATGTATTTAATTGGTGAAAAGTCCGATTCTGCTTGCTTTGTTGACTTGCCACATGCAGTTTGCTCTTCACACAGCAACAGGAAAAACACCAGCATTCAAACAGAAGATGCAGCTCCAGAAATGACAGAGGTGTCTGGAGGTGGTGTTCAGAATGAGATATGAGCAGATACAAACCTTTCGGTATTTTGAAAGCTCCAGTCTATCATTTTGGAATTTCTCATACCAGATCCAAAAAACTGCCCCTGCAAACCACACCATTTTCTGGTTTTAATACACCTTTGGTTTTTCCTCAGTGTAACTGCATAGCTACATACTTTAGTTTAAAAGAAATCCAAATCCCAAACCTGATATTCTTCATCCCAGTAACAGAGAACAACTCACAATTAAGAGGTTATGTAAGTCATTAATGAACAAATAAAATAAATAATTACATTAATGGCAGCAGTATAACCTGAACAAAATAACATTCAATCTTAAAAAAAAGGAAAACTGAAAAAAAAAAAAGTTTTATGCAACATTATAAATCAAAACTCTACCTAAGACGAACAATTGCAAAACCAGACAGCAGAACGATGGCAGGCAACACCACAATAGTAGCAGGAGAGATGAGAAGAAAAAGGTTGCTGACTGGAGTAATTTCATTAAAAGGTTTTAATTTCATCTTAAAACCATAACTTATTGCACAGATGTCACTTCAGGGTAGTTAAAGTTTCTTGGGCATAACAAAACCAAATAAAATATTTACCCCAGACACAGCTGCAATATAACTTAGGCTTCTTAAAATATATTTTCTTCTGTGCAGCTCAGGAACAGGAAAAAAAAAAAAATCACAATGTAGGCTGGGGTTTTTTTCCCCGCTGAGGAGGGGACTGACACACAAAACAATCTTGCAGAGTAATGACAGCCTCAGATAGTTTATGGAAGTGCATTACTGCACGCCTATTAAAGTACGTACTGCCTGCCTTACGCTAACCCTATCAAGTAGTTAATTAACCCTCTCCCAACATAAGCGTAAGCAAATCCACTGCTAGTCCTCTCAGAATACTACCATAAATTCTAAGCCCAGGAAATTATTTTTACAGCACAATGCTTACCTTGCCTTCCTCCTTTACTCAAAGTTGGAGAGGAAGAAGCAATTACTCCTTACAGGACATGAGGAAAACCAGTTTCAATTATTACTGCCATGAGGGATTAGTGGATATGGGATAGTAACAAAACTGTCTCATTTATATCCCAGAAATTCTTTTAGCTTTACTCTCTTCTACAGTGTTTGATAGGGACCCTTCACTAAAGTCAGATGCTATAAACATCTCACCACTCCAAAGAGACACTTCTCCAAAATCCTCACAAACAACTGCTCATCTCTTTATGATTATCAAGACTTTGTACCTTAACTAACAAGCACCATTTTGAAATAAAAGCATTACTTGTCCTGTTATTTTACACATATTTTGTCACAAAAAATCAGGGGAAAAAAGCATTATTATTTCTCTGAGAAGCCTGCATCTGGTCTCTTATTGTCTCTTACCAAGACCACACAGACACATTAACTTAGGCAAAAAGTATACACAAATGAAAACTTAAAAATCCTCCTTCATTTTCTCAGAGTCCTTAAATTGGATGGAGAGAGAAGCAGTGTTAAATTTATACAATCACTTCTGCAGACTTATCCTGAAGAACTGAAAGAGGTATGAATAACATAACCCAAGAAAGCATACTCGGAGAACACCAAGTTACCTCAATGCAATTATTAGTTAACAGAACTACTAAAGACTAACTACAGCTAAATTCTTTGGATCATAATTTCAGGAAATAAAGCATTATTCAGTGCAAGATATTAATGCAAATGAAAGGAATGAGGACTTATTCTAGAATTTCTAATAAACAAATGTGACCAGCAGCATGATTTTTTGCCCTACGTTTGAAGCAGGGTCGGCACAGTCTTCCTGTAGCTCGGTAAAACAGAAATAAAGTTCCCTATAAAGTGTTCAATAAGTCTTAACATCTGTATTTATTCTTGAAGGCTCAAGACTATCTGACAAGGCATACCTAAGACAACAACCAAACCACACCAACTCAACAACTTTTATTCTGTTTCCATTTTGAGAAGGTCTTTAAATAAATTTACTCCAAAATAAAACGTAAAAGTAAAAAATAAAATTAGCGTAGCACAAAAAATGGAGATGTCCACAGATTTCCCATTTGAATTAATACCTTGCCACAGAAAGATCTGGCAATGCACCAGAGAGACCTAATTACTGCGTTAGAAGTTCATACCTCTAATTCTATAAGTGCTGCGGTCACTGCATCTGTTGCAAGAGCACCGGCCTGTAGCTTTTCAATTGCCTGTAAAACAAAATTTTAGTTGATGATTAGGAAATAATGATATTCTGTGACTAAGCCCTACATTTTCCGAGTCCTGTACAAAACAAAACCTTCACCAAACTAGTTGAAAATGTAAGAGGACGTAAAACCAAGAGGCACTGGAAATAGCCAATATGCACCATGCAAGGTGCTCAGATCTGAAGGCATCTGAAGGTTTTACCACCCTGACACTGTGACGCTACATTTAGTAGCAGATTCCTGCATGGTCAGTTTTACAGCAAAATAAATTCTTATACCTGCTGACCTCAAACACAGTGTTTCAGTCAAGAACTTCTAATTTCCCTTCCAAGATTCAACAAAAATCCCTAGTACCGTATTTGGCAATTGTCATGAAATTGAGCAGATTCTACAAGCTCGCTCATCTAGATGCCAACAGAAGAAAACAAATCAAGTAAGACCTAACCTTCCAATTATATACATGCACACAAAAATTAACTTCTAAAGCTCAATATTATTTCTTAGATCCAACTGCACAAGACCTTACAGTCACGTTCTCTCAACTACAGCTGCATCTTCAGTTGCAAGACAAATCTGCAACCTACACGTTATTTATGTTGGCTACTCTGAGCTCAAGGAACTGAACAGAATCTCAAATTAGACTTAAATTCAACAACAAAACTTTTTTTCACACATAATTAGCTGAAAAATTAGCATCATCAGGGCTAATGCACAACTTTAATGAAGCTAGAGTTAAGTTTGGATCATTTTTGAGGCTTCTCATTACAAACTTAGATCAGTACTAGGATTGAGCAACAGAACTGCAAGATGAAGTGATAGTTATCAGAGGCCAACTCAGACTCTTCTAAAGAGCCTGCCAAGCTCCCCAGCTCCTTCTCCCTAGAGAAAGCAAAAGGCATCAGAAATTCTGGAGACAGCTTTTCATTCAACACTTAGTAGACAGGATTTGACAGTTCAAAAGCTAAGTACTTGGAGGAGATAAAAAAAATAATTTCATTCCAATGGAAATGAAAGTCTTGCCATCTCTCTCTTTCCAGCTTTGGGAAGAGGGGTTTGATTTTTTTTTCTTTGTTTTTCCTGTTTTCTCTCCTCTCTTATTGAGAAGTTAAGAGGGATCTGGATGCTAGAATTGAAATAAATTCCAAAAACAGTGAACATTGATTGATGAAGGAGAAATCCAGGCACCATATTTAGCTGCAGAAATCCCAGAGCCTGGGGAACAGTGCAGGAAGTTGTAGCAACACACTGAGTAGGTTACACTGTGACCTTCTCCTGCTCCCCCACTGTTGCTTTGGTGTCTGCTATTTGCCAGCCCTGATGACAATGTTGCTGCATCTCTTGACCATGCACTCTCCTGATTCTGTATCACATTAACTGTTGCTGCTCCACCCTTCCTCTAGAAATACACCCAGCCTGAGTAGCTAAACCCAGATACGCCCATTCATACCGAAAGGACAGTGCTACCAATATCTTTCTTGTACACCTACTACAAGACCGTGGAGCTGGTAGGACATACCTTCTGACAGGCTCTTTTGCACACATGCTTGTATTCTTTAGCTTTGGATTCGGAATGATAACCTGCACCTATAATTAAGGCAAAAGAAGAAAAAAGATTATACTGCCTGTAAAACTATAGCCTATAGTTCATAAAAGAATCAAGATGCAGATACAACCTTCCTTATTCTGGATTACACTGGCATTTCCTTTCTGAATGAATGACTGGCAAGTTTATGCATTCCACTGAGTCAAACGCGCTCAGGAAGACGCAGGATATAGAGCAAATACGCAGAAGCACACAGGTAAAAATCGCAGCATCTCGCAGTCTCTTCCTGTAAACACTGTGCAAGAGATTCCAGTGTTGCTCATTCTTGGAGGATTTCCAGCATAGCTGTTTTATTTATGGCTTAAGTCAAACTCCAATTTTTGTTTTACTGCTGATTTGCAAATTTGCAATTACCATTCCGTTCATCTTCTCATGTTTACGCTACGATTCTAGAGCTCATGACCCTACTTTAGAGCCAGGAGACTTTCTGGAAATGGAGATCATGCAATTTAATTTTTTCCACCTTTTTCTCTTTTTCAGTCTTTATGTTTAACCCGTTGCATCTAACCATTTGGCCCTGTCTTGTAGCCACTGCTCCCTACTTGCATACCTGAAAAATTTATCAGTGCCCACTATGTGACTAAATACAGCATCAGAAAAATAACAGGCCAAACTGGCACACTGATATTTCAATTCCACCTTCTCCTGTCTGAACTCTAGAGAGACGCTTGTATTCATCTCAACTTCCCTTCCCTTACCTCTAGGAATGTTACCTTTGAGAAACCGTAGTAAAATAAGTTTTAACACTACTATTGAAAGAAAAAAGAATTTTAAACAGAGTAATGTAACCCAGGAAAGGACAGCATGGTGAACAATTCTATTTGCTTTTAAAACAGAATACCAGGGTCGTCAAATATCCACCCAGAATAAGTTCTTTGAGGGTTTGGGTTTTTTTTTTTACCTTAAGGATTTTATAAACCAAGCAGCATGTTGGTTTTTTAAATATTTCAGGTGTCACCAGGCTACTTTGCTCAATGTCACATCCCATCATCACACACACGCTGAAAACAAGCACACAGCTAGATATAAGCTGTCAAGATTCGTATTTAAGAAAGAACCTATTAGAGAGGAATTTATGAACAAAGCAAACATAACACACCATTCCTATATCACATCTGAGTGGACAACCTTCTCGTTATGTGTGGAAAAATTAAATAGTAATTTGCTTAAATAGAAACAAATTTTAAAAAAATAGACTTGAAGGAAAACTTTCAAAAGGGTAAAAAAAAAAGTGAAGTTCTGCAACCAATGGCCTAAGGAGGTTTCAAAGTCTTAACTAGACTGTTCTTACAGAGAAGATAGACAAGAAACCGTCTGTAATAAAACAGCTACGTTTGACCTTTCTGAAGGGTAAGGAAACGCACTGAAAGATCTCTCACATTTTGTAGATTTCCCAAGCTTAGCAGATAACTGCAGAATTTGACATTTTATAACCATTTCATTCAGGGATTTTACTTTATTAAGGAGAAAAAAAAAAAATACATCCTGAACACCCAAAAACCTGCATTTTTATTGACCAGTCTCCAAGATTCTCCAGTCACTGCAACTTCCAGTGAACTCTCCTCTCCCAGACTTACAGCCAGAGTTAACAACACTTCATTAACATACTAGTAGTCCAAAGCAAATATAAAATTCTAGTTGATATTTAGTTTGTATATGCACCATTTCTATTCCAGCTGTTATGCTTCTGCATCTTACCTGCATGGACCAGCACAAATCCCACTCGTTTCCCTCTTTGGGTCTGCTTTGTTTCGGGCTCTTTGACCAAAACTTTTACAGCTGTAACCTGAGATGATTTGGAAGGTAAGACTTCTACTGAACTTAGCCCCTTCTCCATGATCATACGTTAGGATCACCATCTTCTACTGGAAAAGAGCATCCTTCCATTCAAAAATAGACTCTGGAGAGGAGTCATCCTAAAACCAAATCACATGCATGTGTTAGATACTGATTGCAAGAGACGAATTTCATACAAACGAC
>NW_010428329.1:1926-2766 GCF_000710305.1 Buceros rhinoceros silvestris | reverse complement strand
GTTTGAAACACAGAAAGAAGAGCTTCTAAGTCCTGCCTCTGCCCCCCTTTTTTTTTAATGAGACTTAAAATACTCTAAGTCCATGCTGCAAGCTGAAAGCAGCCTTTTCATTAGGACTTACCTTGAACCTAATAACCTTTCCAGCAATACTGGCAAAAGCTGAAAGACAGTAAATATGGTTGCACAGCAGAATCCCCTATCTTCAAAACACATGCTGACATCTGCCTGCGAGGTTTAGTGACGTACGTTCTGTGTAGTGGATGTAGAACCAGCACATTAACACAAATTCAGTAGTCATATAAGCAGTTAAAAACACGTGCTCTGAGAACTGTAGCATTTGCCATACCTTTTCCTGTCTTTTGCAGGATACAGCTGTTTAAGAGCCTGTCATGTACTCCAACTCTTCCTTACTTTTTCATCCCTTACCCTCATTATTCTCCACTAATTTGCAGGGGGAAGGAAGCAAAAAAAAATTAACTTTTTTTTTTCAGCAACAAATTTCTAAAAAAATACCAAATAACTCTAGAACAGTGAAAGAAAGTTTGCCTAGGTAAGAGTAAGGACAGCTACCATGATTATTAGTGATCCACAACATGCTTAAATCGATCTCAGATAATTTAGAGACCCTATATGGTTTTGACCTTAACCCTTAAGATGTTTATAGAATTTAATGTTTATAGAAAGTTAATGGAAAAACTGTATTTTCTAGCATACAAAACAAAAAAGCTCCCAAGTTAAAGCACAGAACTATGTATTTTTTAGGATTCAGAAAACAAGCTCACTGTATTTGCTGCTCCTCCCACCCACTGCCTAATACATGCTAATCCTGACACAACACCA
>NW_010428329.1:966-1818 GCF_000710305.1 Buceros rhinoceros silvestris | reverse complement strand
AGCAGGTAAAATTAAAACCAGAGACATTCTTACACGTTGAATTAGTTCAGGAGCTGAAAAAGCAGATAGTGTTGATGTATGAATGGAGAACACTTCTTTAACATATTATGACGTTTATCCCTCCTACCACCTTGAAAGGAACTACTTGGAATTTAAGAATACTAGAAAACGAATAGAAGTGGAAAAAAAAAAAAAAAAAGAGATGTTTAATACATGGGATTTAAACCACAGGTGGTGTAGATCCTACATGGCTTACCCCAGTAATTAAATACCACTTCGTTTAAACAACCAAAGCAATGCAAATTATGTTTAGCACGACTCAGCACTGGCACAAAACAGACAAACTTGCTGGCTTACCACAACCATCCTTTCAACACTGAAGATGAGCACAGCTTACTAGGGAGTTATTTATTTCCACTCATTTTTTCTCAGGTGCTAAACATGTATAGCTATCTTCATGGATTTACATGTTCATATTTTAAAATTAAATATGAACTTGTTTTAAATACATACATTCATACAAAATGAAAGACCACTACAATACAGACTGTACAGAGAGAGAAAAAGCATTTATGGACTACATCCCATTGTAATGGTTTCCTTCAGAGCTAAAACTAAAGTCCTAATCACTGCATTTACCTCCTTTTTGCTCACAATAACAACGAAAGAGCCAGCAGCCTCTGGTACAGGCACTAAGCTGAAACACAGTCTGTTTCCTGCCATCTCCACCTTGCTGCATCTTATTACACCACACTGAATGTCACTACAGCAAGAGGGGCATGACAAAGGCTTCAGTACAGTGACAGAGGCGCAAGTAAGGAACCTAGATCACTGCAGAAATGGAAGAAAGAG
>NW_010428329.1:0-876 GCF_000710305.1 Buceros rhinoceros silvestris | reverse complement strand
GAGTGTGGGGTAGGGAAAACACCGTTTTTGAAAATGCAGATACAGATGCCACTTAAAGACTAACTAATAATTTAACTCCAGACTGAAAACCCTAAGACGACCTTTAGCTTCACTTCAGGTCTTGGGATGCTTTGGTTTTTTTACCAGACAATGTGCAGTCAACCTATGGCAGTAATTTTCTTTGGTTCATAACACTTCCTGCACAACAACTCAATTCTGTCAAGCCTCTTCCACCTCAAACCGTTCTTTGACTCTGTTCAAATTTAATTCACAAACCCGCTGCTTCTACTTTGTAAGCTCCCATTGGGACCAACCCTTCCCTTTCTAGCTTCCTCTGGGATTTAACTGATCTCCTTCCTGGCTTTCACACATTCATGACTTCTGATCCCATCCCTCCTTCTCTCACAGTTCGCTGTTCTGTATCTGCACAGCTACAGAAATGACGGAGTCCCTTCCACCTCCTGCCATTCTGTGACTCCTAAAGAACGTGATTTTAACAAAGTAGCCCAAAGCACTTACTACACTGATAAAGTAACGCTGCATCCTACACAGACACTCCGAAAAATGTCAATAAATGCAAGTGGCACACCCAGAGTAGAAGGTGCAGCTCCGTGTTACAGCGTGGCTGCCCTAGACACTAGAGCTATTCCATCCAAGAGGTGGCCCTCACCCTTCCTCCCAAACTCAAAACTCTGCCCGATACTCAGAAAACTGCACCGTGGAGCAAGCGCAGCAGAGGGACGGAGGAACAGCCGTACAGCCCGATGTCTCCCCGTCTCCATACTCAAGAGCTGGTGTTTAAGAGCTTGTGGGATTTACAGCACGAGGCCTGAGCGGGGGAGGACGAAGAGTAACTGAGCGACAAGAAAGCGCTGA
>NW_010428328.1:3986-4293 GCF_000710305.1 Buceros rhinoceros silvestris | reverse complement strand
CAGGGCGCGGGGGGCGCGGGTGAGCAGCAGGTTCTCTAGCCCTTCTTTTCGTTTGTGCCGTCTTCGTTAACCTGATTCTCTCTATTTTCGGCAATAAGGCAAGGACTACAAACTTTTTGTGCGTCCTTTTTCTATAAGTGCTTTTTTTTGTTGAAAGAGGTGATATAAGGTTTTTTGAAATTGTGAATTCTGAAAAAAGAAATGAAAATACTGTAAATACAATTCCATTAACTACATATAAACTATTAAGAAAGAGAAATACAAACCTATTTTTGTGATGGAGTCAGCCTAAGGCAGTTTCTCTATG
>NW_010428328.1:3498-3760 GCF_000710305.1 Buceros rhinoceros silvestris | reverse complement strand
GAGTTAGGTGATGCGCACCCTGTTCGGCTCGCTCCGTAGGCCTGGTAGACCTTCCAGCTCTCCCAGCCTCATACCAGCATCTCCGCGCTCAGACGTGCACAGCTTACAAAGGAACAGTCTAGTGGTATTTTTTTAATTTAAAACCTGCTTTTCCCAAGACTGAAAAAGAAGCTACGGTTTTCCTATTTATCGCATTTCCGGTTCAAAGCCCACCTTTGTGGTTTGCTTATTTTTTTTTTTTTTTAATTATTATTTAGTTGTT
>NW_010428328.1:0-3373 GCF_000710305.1 Buceros rhinoceros silvestris | reverse complement strand
GCGCCCGCCTGCCGCGGGCAGAGCGGCTTGGGAGCTCACGTGGTTACCTTTATTATCCATTTCTTTCTGTACTCACAAATTAGGAAAGCAACTTCGGTTTCGTTTTGGTTGTTTTTTGGTTTGGTTTTTGGTTTTCTTTTTTTTTTTTTTTTTGGGAATACCCCAGTGCTACAAGTTTCACCCTAGAAGCAACGGAAGATTTTAATTTATTGTAGTTGTAAACAGAATTTAAAAAAAAAAAAAAGTATAAAACATCATTGCACTGTGACTGGTAGGGGAAAAACTGACAGTTTCCTATTTGCACATGTTTAATATTTGGCTGTTATATATATGGTCCTCTGTTGGGGGAGGAAACTTATGAAGGATATTTTTTAATTTAATTTTTTTAATATTGGTAAATAGGCCTGCAACAGCAACCTAGAAGTACAACTCGGTAGGTGGCATTAAGAACATACTGTAGTGTGGATATATTTCTTCTTTTTTTAACGTAATATTGACAAGTTTTATTAATATTTTTTTAAATTGTTACGTTTATAAATTTGGTACTTTAGGTACAGCCAGTATAAGACACTGAATGCGACATTTGTTAAAAAGAGCTGCTGCACTCCTATTTTTGTAAATTTTACTAACAAGTAGACTAATGTAGACGTTCAATAGACAAGGTAGAGCAAGGCATCTTTAACGAAAACAAGGCACCATACTGCTAACCGAGAGGAGAAAACCTTGTTTTTCTTGTTTTTAAAAGAGAATCATGCTTTTTATGTAATATTTTAGGTTTTTTTCTTATTTCCGAACAACCAGGTTTAAGCAAAATGCTGGACGCTTTTTAAATATTGAGACTTGATCAAGTAATAAAATAAGTAAAACGATTCTTTAAAAAATAAAAACGAAAAAAAAAGGACGAACCAAATTCCCTGCGATCCAGTGTACCGCCAGGGAATTTTTTATTGCTATTTTGTCAATGTTGATGATGTACTGTACTACCAGTTGGTTTTCCTCTCCATTCCCTGTCACCTCATAGAATATTCTTTGTTGATCATTGTTGTATGTTAATAGTGTATAAAATGGCTATCTTGTAAGAGTGCTGTCCTGATGCTAGTGTAGTGAATCCTTCCCCCCCTCTTTCTCTCTTCCTCTTCTAGTACATATTGGTAGGTGTATCGTAATTAAGGTTAAAAATTTAGATGTAGTTACTCAGATTTAGGACCAGTAAGGATAGAACTTTCTCTTATTTAAGAAAAAAATGCTAATAATTTTGGGAAGGTTTTCCTTTTTCTTTCTTTCTTTCCTCTTTTCTCTGTATTTTTTCTCTTGGTTTTTTTTTTCCTTTGCTGATCTGATGCGGTTTCAACTAACCAAAGGTCTCACAATGTTAAAAATGCTGGCAAACTCTTAAGGCATTTGTAGATCCCCACCCTTGACTTTGGAAGGGGGATGTGCCATACTACCTTAAATGCTAATGCTAGATATGCAAAACTGGATTTTTTTAATTTATTTTTTAAAAGAGGGAGGCACGGTATATTAAAACGATTTTACTAAGAGAAAAAAATATTTTTTTAAGAATGCTCAGAAGAAATTGCTAATCTGTGTGAATATGTTTTAGATGTTTATATACCTTTTGAGAAGTCCCAGTGGCCCATAGCACAAATGTCGTGGAATCCGATATGTTTTGATGTGGCTACCTAGACTAAGGTTCACGTTAGTCCCCCGCTCATCTAGAAGTCCATTTCGAAGGGGTTTGGTTTATTTTTTTCTTCTTTGTTAGTTCGTTTGGGGTTTTTTTGTAAATTTTTCAGCACAAAGGTTCAGCTCCACCTTTGTTTCAGTCAAGCACAGCGAGCGAAGGGTCGTTCCGCGGCATATCACCCTTTTCTTTCCAAATATCTCATACGGACCCGCTCCCCCTGGAGTGACCAAAAAGAGAGCGATTTCCATCGAATTGTGTGAACTGGGCACCCCAAGTGCCTCCCCGGCGTGGGCAGCGCCGCAGCGGGTTCCTCCCCTGCCCCGAGCGGGGCCGTGCCAGGGGATGGGCTGCGTCCCGAGCACGAGGGACATTTTGAGAGGAGTCGTAGGAAGCCACAAGAGCTCGGGTGCCCTCCCCGCTTCAAAAGAAAAAAGTCCTTTGTGATTGGCTTGATTAAAACGAAGCCTGACCTGTCCTTTTTGGGTTGGTTTGTTTTTTTTTTTTCTTCATAATCGTTCATTTTAAGTTGAATTTGTAGCTTGGACTTTAAGGTAGCATGGCTCTCTTTGCTCTAAGTTTCTTTTTTTCCATTGTACAGCCGCGTACCGCTGGTGAATGTCACACATCTTGCTAGGCTAGTTAAACCATTGGGTAATTGTTGGTATTAACGACCTGAAAGGTGTTCGGATTTCTTTTCTTCCCTGCTCTGAAGCCGAGGATGCTGTTTTCATCTGTAGTGTGAATGAGGGCTAGCGACTCCAGCCACCGTTACCTTCCTGTTTCGTTTCTGCCATTCACTCAATGCAACATAATCAATAATAAAGCAATATAGTTTACTACATTTCTACTGAAGGCCAGCCATGGTTATGTATGATATTGCATATGAAACTGTTTACAAAAAAAAAAAAAACAAAAAACAACACTAACTCATAGCTGTCTTTTATGCTATGGAGATGTCTCTTGGGTGGAATTTCCTGAATTCTTTTTTTTAGTGGTTTGGTTTGTTTTTTTAAGCGAAATAGTTCAAACAGAAAACTGAAGTTAGTGTAAGGCGAAGAGACAGGATGCATCGAAGACACACCGGCAGATCCCGGTCTGCGCACAGACACTGTAGAGTTTCATACGTACAGAATCCAAGTCAAACCCGTTGCCGTGTGCGAACACTACGTGAGGAGATTCTGTAAGCTAAGCAATACTTTAATACTGTAATAAAAATTACCAAAAAAAAAAGAAAAAAAAAAAAAGTAGTTTGAGAAAGTAAATCCTCGTGATCGGTTCTCGGTTCCCAAACAGTCCGACTGTGTTGTCTCGAGAGAGCTCCGTGTCCGAGCAGGGTGAAGCCCCGGCAGCCTGGGGGGAAGCAGGACTCGCCCGCGCACCCGGCTCTCTGCTCTGTACATACTCGTAACACCACGCGTGGGCTCGTCTGTCGCGTCGACCGTCGTAGGTAGCAAATCCCCGTCATTCTCTGTTGTACGAGGTCTGAACTCCATCAGTACTAGGATGCAAGTCTAAGCATTTCAGGTGGTCATAAATGTACCTAAATAAACTATGGCACAGTGGCAGGCCTAGCCCTTCCTTTTATACTTTAGTATGAACTGATGAGAACTTTGGTAGTGAGTTTTTTTTATATATATACATATATATATGTATCTATATATATCAAGCATCTTTCAGGTCTCTGTG
>NW_010428327.1:26170-29430 GCF_000710305.1 Buceros rhinoceros silvestris | reverse complement strand
CCGGCTCCTTGTTGCGGGTGAAAAAAGGTTTGCCTCCGGGGCAAAGGAGACACGAGTGGAGTGAAATAGGAGCCCGTGGGAGCCCCTCGGGCCGGCCTCCTGCCCTCCCCGTCGGGGCTGGGCTGGAGGATTTGCTTTGCTATCTTCAGGTCCCGTCCCCCCGCCTCGAAATCACGGTGCGCGGCCGCCCACGCTCCTCCCGCATTCAGGGAGAGCCAGAGCCCCTAATATTATAAACTGAACCCATGATCAAGTGAAGTCATTAGTCTCAGGGCAGGGAAACCCCAGAAATGACCCACACATGTCCCCGCAGCGCCTTTACCTCCGCACCCACCGCCCGAAGAATTAAAAGAAAGCAAACTCCGCAAAGGCCTGGGCTTAAAAGCAAAATCTAGGTAAATAATAATAATAAAAAGTTCCATTCGCTGTTCAAATTAATTCGAAAACTCTAGTTAACAGGAAAACTCCAATTAATAGGAACGAAAAGGCTGCGGGAGCTCCCGCACACCCGCCTCGTTAGTAATTCCGTTTCTTTGCAGTGAGACCTGGAAACGTCGAAGGTGCGGAGAAGTGAAACGAAAAACAATCTCGGCAACAAGCATCTTCCCCCAGCAGCTGAAATTCATCTGGGGGGGCCGGGGATGCCGAAGGTGCCTTTGCGGGCTCACGGCTGAGCTCAGCCGCAGCCCGGCCCCGCCGCGGGGTTTGGGACCCACCAAATCCGGGAGACAGGGGAGAACTACTTCTCTTGGGGAAAAAAAAATTCTCCAGACATGCGGCAGTTTCTGAGTTAGTCAAATGAGGGTTCTTTAATTAACCACAGAGGCTTTGGGTGGAGGGGTTGGGCGCTAAGCCTTTAAAAGTAATTTTTACAGGTACAAAAAGAGTCAGAACCGTTACGTTGTCTGTCAGAAAATAAAAAAAATCAGCAAAATATCTGGAAGAAGCCGATGATCAGACCAGCAATCAAACACGTTTTCACTTTCCCGAATTAATCCTCTCACTTTGCCAAGACTGTCACAAGTCAAGAATCTCGTGTGAGAATTTATTTTGCCCCGTATACTCGGATGGCAGCCAAATATTTCTAAAATCTTCGTTTTCATAATTTTCAGGAGAGCGTTGGTCTCTTTTTAGGAATTCTTTCTGTTGCTGTATTTGGGAGTATTTTGAATTACATTTAAATATTTGCAAGAGTTCTTTGGGGGAAAAAAGAGACAAAAAAAAAAAAGAGGAACAATATTGATAAAAATTCTCTGGAAATGAGCAACAGGAGTATATCCAACACCGGGCGGTCCTTTTAAAAAAAACCTCCATTTGTTTCTATTCCATCCATTTGTTGGGAAATTCAATTAAGCTTGGCTACCCTCAATTATTTACATCAGCCCTCTGTCCCGGAGACTTTAATAGGTTTCTTCTCTGGTTTTCAACATTGTTATTAGAAATCCATAAAACAGGAGAGGGGCAGGAAATGAAATGTAAAGGTACCTCATTACAGCACCAGCTTTCCCAGCTCTGCATCGCTGCGGACGGACGCAAGTTTATGCAGACGGAGAAGAAACACATGGCGGCATGAGAAGGCTGAGTCCCCTCAGCAAGTGGACTTGGCAATCCTCTCGGAATGACCTTTTCCTTTCAAGTCTAGCACCAGCCTTCCTTCCCATCCCACCGGAGAGGGGGAAAAATAGAGGGAGAAGGGGAAAATCGAGCAAATGGTGGAGTCACGTAAGTAGAAAGCGTGCGTTGGATATTATTATGATGATTATTATTATTTTTTAACTAGGTGTGCGCTGGGAGAGGCTGAAATGGGGGGGTTATTCCCAAGGCTTTCCCAGCCTTGGAGGCAAGCGGGATTTCTCTGCGCTGAGTTGGAGCTGAGCCGTGGTCGCCTCCAATCCCCGGGTCCAAGGCGCAGGTTAGTGGTTTTAGTCAAATAGAGAAACAAATAAGTGATGCTAGCGATGAAGAGTCGGGTCAATGACGGAAAGAGTCAAGACTCCCAGCACAGAACCAGGCGGCTGGAGAAGGGCGGTACGAGCGACGCGGCTTTGCCTCCGATCTCGGCTTTAAAAGGATTGAGGTTTTAAGAAGACGAAGCCTTAAAATGGCATGAAAAAAAATCAAGAGGGAAGATAAGCGAGTCTGCTCGCCCGTCCGGAGAGCCGGGTAAGGCTTTTCTACCCAGACGCCTGCAGCTAATGAAGAGAATAAAGTATTCTCGGGAAGCTACATGTGGGAAATTCGGAAAGACCAACACGTTACAAACCCGCCTCCTCTCCAGCCTCCCGGCGAGGCCAAACCCAGCACTCACTTACCTGGCCATGCCCGTCCTCTCTGTCTTGTCTCTTTTTTTTAAAGCAAACATTTCCCCTCCCCCTTAAAAATACCAGGGAAATCAGCTAACGGCAGCCCCTCTCCGGCGCAGAGGCATCCTCCTTCCATCCTTCCCCCACTTGTTACAGCCCAGCGACCCTTCCCCAGCTCCGGCTGATGTGAGTCTATTTTTTAAAGCTTTTTTCTTTTTCTTTTCTTTTCTTTTTTTTTTAATTCAGGAGGCTCCTTCTGGTTGAATGTCAGTCTGGTTTGAGAGCCAGGGTGTTGTAAATTAATTTTTAACCAAAGGACCATTGTGTTAGCAAAGGGGAAAGAAAACCTACCCCACCTTCCCTCCCCCTGTCTAGACAAAATCACTGTTTTGACGGCAAAGTGCAGACTTTGCCCGCTCCTTCCTAATTCCTGCCTGTTTGCCGCCTTCTGCTATAAAGCAGGGGAGGGGAGTTTAAGTGTTATTGATTTCTTTTACCCACCTTCGATTTCTCGTGCTATTTTAGCATCTTTAGACTAAAGATGGAGCTTCCTGCCGAAAAAAACCCCCACCAAAAACCCCAAACAAACAAACAAACAAAAAAACCCCGCAAAAACCCCAACAAAACCCCCAAACCTTATCTTCTCTCTCATTTCCCCCCGGTCCATAAGCAGAGTTCAGCACAACGGCCACCTCAAAATTCCCTTCGGCAGCGTGTGCCCAAGCTGGTGCGGAGCCCCTTTCCTGAGGGGAGGCGGACGCAGCCGTGGGGATAGACCCGAGAACCTGCAGGGTCAGTGGGTAAAGCGGGACCCAGCTCCCGGCACGGTCCCCCCAGACCCGGGTGGGGTGGCAAGGGGGTTCCAGTCTCGCTTCCCAGGCAGAACTCCTCGTCTGTGCCATGGTGGGGGCCACACGGGTGGGCAGGACTCTTCTGGGCTGCCCGGGTGGGGGGACA
>NW_010428327.1:25539-25948 GCF_000710305.1 Buceros rhinoceros silvestris | reverse complement strand
TCTACATCCCCAAAGGAGATGCGGTGGGAACGACACATCCCCCTTCCCCCCCACCTTTGCCATAGGGTGGAGGGCAAGGAGGGAGGAGAGACGACAGCAGGTCGCTGCCAGGGGAAGGAGCGGGCTGGGGCTTAGAGAAAAAAAGCGATATTTAGGGGTAAAGTGAGAGGGGGAACATCTCTGCCGATTATCTGCTAGAAAACGCGTCTGCAGACAAGCTCACCAATCCGGGGCGGCCGAGGCTGCCGAGACCATCCCCTGCTGTCAGATTTAATAGGAAACTTCACTGCTTGCAGAGGCGGGTGGGTGGGTGTATTTTTTAATATAAAGACTTGCAACCATCGCCGGCTTTTCCTTGCCCCTCCCCTCTCAACCAGTTTGCCCACACCTCTATTTCCAGCCTCCCCAT
>NW_010428327.1:24992-25378 GCF_000710305.1 Buceros rhinoceros silvestris | reverse complement strand
TTATTTTGGGAAAGCCCTTTACAGAGATGAAGGGGGAGCCTGTGGCTGTGCTAAAGCAGGAAAGTCCATCCCCAAAAATAAAAAATAGAGAGGAGAAAATGTTCCTTGGAGAGCTGATGCCCAGCCGCCCCCAGGGAACCCGGCGTTTGCAAGCCGGGCTCCAAGCCTTTGCCTCCCCGCAGTGCACCTTGCCTGGTGCAGAGGGGGGCAAAAATGAAATATTCTATATTAAACTTCTATATTCAACATTATATATTAAATATTAAATGCCAAAAAACAGTGGCCTTTTTAGGGAAGGGAAGACCTCCCGGTTGGGTTTTCTTGCTGTAGCTCCGACATTCGCGCAGAGGTGAGGCAGGAGGTGACATGTTGCACCCCAAAGACCC
>NW_010428327.1:23911-24883 GCF_000710305.1 Buceros rhinoceros silvestris | reverse complement strand
TCCTCGCCCTTCCCGGGGCCAAACTGGACTTGGGGTCTGGCCGATCCCGCGGAAAATCCACTGGCCCACACTCGTGGGCCTGATTGGGCTGCACAAGGAGTCGAAGGGCTGCAGCCAGAGCAGCCCCCCACCACCCGAAGGTACCCCCCATGCTCCAACTCGTCCCACTTCTTTTTCCTACCCCCTCCCGCAGGCATTCAAGTTCTTGGCCGGTGGCTGGATGGGCACCTTCCTCTTGCGCTGGCAGAGCCGGGGCTGGGGAGGGTTCTCCCCAGTTTGGAGGTTGCCTGGGGGCAAGGCCAGCCCAGAGGACAGCTGCGTTTCCCAGGAGGACGGCTCCCAGCCTTCCTCTTCTCCCTCCAGGAAGGATTTATACGCAGGATTTAAAGCCTGGCCGCGTAGGCCAATTTAACAATCAGCGTGAATTAATTCTGACTCGGTCTTTAAGAAAAATGATGGTTTGTGGCACAGTCCTCTGCAGGGCTGGCATTGCAGAGAAGAAAAGAAATGAAACCCCAACCGCACAGACGGGTGGAGGCACTGATTCCAAATGGACTCGGACTGAGAGCATGGAGGAAAGGGGAAATACGGATCTTCGATAGAATCTATTGCCCCAATTTCTTTCCATTCCGGAAAGGAGTCTGCGGGGATGGGGTGTTGTTGGAAACCTACTACAGCCTAGGGGATATTTTGCAATTCCGTCTGTTTCTATACTTGTGTCCCATTCTCTAAATAATAAAAATACGACGATTTAAGTAACTAATATGGGCAATAATGGGGGGAGGGGGGGAAAAATAGAGTGGGATTTTACAGATGTTGGAAACCATAATTATAACCCAAAACTTCATATAGAAAAAAAAAAAAGACACCAAACCCAACCCAACTTCTGCTCTAAAACAACCGAAAGAGGAAGAGAGGGGGCACATTTCTGAGCGCTCTGAGCCCCGGTGGGTCTTTGCCCCCATTCCAACC
>NW_010428327.1:23353-23695 GCF_000710305.1 Buceros rhinoceros silvestris | reverse complement strand
GAATTTTTGGTAGTTTTCCCCATTTCATCTCCTTTCTGCCTCTCATCTCCTGTTCCATCTTGCTCTCGCAACTGGCCTTAACACAGAGAGCTTAGTTAAAAAACCCAAGGATTGTCTCCTCCAGGGTCTGATTCTGCACTGCGGTCCCTCGGAGGAGGACTTTTCCCTTCAGCCTCGCCCCCTCCTCTTTCCCCAGGGACCAAAGTCCAGATCCGCTTTGCACATTGATCCTGCGCTCCAAAGGGTCACCCGTGGGTGCTTCCAGCGAACCGGGAGACAAAACCAGAGTGTGCCCGAGGGGAACCGGCCGTGCCAGCCCCAGCCGGCAGCCGGGCACCGGGC
>NW_010428327.1:22884-23176 GCF_000710305.1 Buceros rhinoceros silvestris | reverse complement strand
CGCCGGAGGGAACCCGGCCGCGCCCGCCCCCGCCGGCAGCCGGGACCGCGGCAACCCCGGCCCCGCTCCTTGCACTTGCTCCCCTGTCGTTACCATCTCCCCGTCACTGGAAGCCGTCGGGGAACTGGGGACGGGGAAGGATAAACGGGAGCAGGACTTTTGAAGGAAAAGTCCAGGATTGTGATTTCGGCTAAAAAAAGTGAAGATTTGCGGGTTTTTAGTTTGGGGGTTTGCATTGTCGTCCCCCCCTTCTTTTTTTTTTTTTTTTTTTTTTTTTTTTAACAAAATTTGT
>NW_010428327.1:15793-22860 GCF_000710305.1 Buceros rhinoceros silvestris | reverse complement strand
TTCTGTGGTTTGTTGGGAAAAGGGTGAAGGGAAAGGCAACCGGATCCCGCTGGAAAACTGGGATGAGGACAGGGGATGTGCTCAGCCTTTGGAAAGGACCCTCTCAGAAGTTTTCTTCTGGGAACGCTCGAAGGGTGACAAATGGACCTGGGAGAGCTGGAGAGGCTCGGGGCATTATCTCCGCCCGGGGGAAGCGGCTGAAGGGCTCGGACTAAATACCCGCAGTTCGGGCGGCTGGGGGGAAGGTTGTTCCTTTTTTTTTGCTCCGGGCCAAATCCCGACAATCGCTCCTCGACTTGTTTTCAGGCTCCGTCCCCTCCCGACCCTGACGGGCTTTACTGAATTTCCTTCACTTTCGGGGGTTCGCTTTGAAGCCCCGCGGCTGCGATCTTGCGGGGCCCTCGGGGCAGCGGGGCCGAGGGCAGGGGACGCCAAGTGATTTTTTGCCGCCTGATGCAAATCACCTGAGAAACAACCCCAAACCGCGGCCTCCCCCACTTCGCTGCCGGTGGGTATTAACGGGTGCTGGAGGTGCCTGACCCCGGGCCGAGCACCTCAGCCCCGATCCAGTACGGCAGAGCACGGGGCATCCCCCATGACAGCCCTTGTGCCTCTGATTCGTAAAGAAACTTTCCTTGTAAAAGTCACTTTACATCCCCTGAACCTTAAAACTACCAGGTAACAACTTTTTATGACCCGACTCCCAGGACACGGTTTCATTTCATTCTGTCCCTTAACTCCACGCTCTGTCCCTTTCTCTCCTGGCTTCATTTCCCAGCAAGAGGCCCCTCCAGGTTTAGGATGAATTTAAACACTCAAACCTTGCAACGAGAGCTGATTCACGACCGGGCCTTAAACTGCAGGATTTTCAGACCATCTGGAGTTGAACTCTGATTCCAGCTGGGGGGTTTTAATCTTTTTAAAAGTTCTTGAGATCCCCACGATGATGGGCAGAGCCCCTCACCAGCAGCAGCTCCGGTGTCTGCAGGAGGGTGCTGGGACAGCTTTGTCCCAAGGGTGTCCTGGCCCCAGGACATGCCAAGGATCTCTCTGCTCCCATGTAAGCCCAGCTGTCCATGCAGAAAAATCCCAACCCAATCCCAGCCTGAAGCAGCTGGAGAAGCTCCTCAGATGAGTTATTTTGCTGTTCTTCCTGGTTTTCCTTCAAATTACTTTTGCAGTTTTGGAGTTCAAAGAAGCAGCTTGGTGGGGAGAGGAGGGGAAAAGCGACACTGGAAATCCAGTCAGGGGAAAAGCACAAAAGCAAATCCATGGATTAACTCCCCTTGAAGTGGAGGGATGTGAACCCTCCTCTCCCTTTCACCCCCCCAGCCCTTGTCCGGGGACCTTCGCCTCTGGGGTTTATGGTTCTTCTCTGGGTACTGTCAGCGTTTCACGCCCTTGATGACAGTCTCACCATCGCCAGTTCCTCTGAAGGTTTAGATCTCAAATAGAGCCAAAAAACTCCACTTCTTCATCTCAGTGATTTTTCTTTATGCTTGAGAGGTGGTGTGGGTCTAGTCCACCAGTTATTTTTTAGATAAAGAAATAAAATAAAATTAAAAGGCCCCAAAATCAAGAGGTGAGTCACAAGAACAAAACAAGACCGTGGATCTCAGCAGCAGAGCTCAGTCTCTCCCCTCCAACAGAGTAAAAGCAAGTTGTGGCACCATCCTGGAACTATTTAGTTCACATCCATGGAGATGGGGGCCTTTTAAGGTCTCTTCTCCCTACCCCACCCCCAGAGCCACTACCCCTCATATATTATTTTTACTAATGTGGTGGGAATTTTTTTTTTTTCCTTTCTAGGAGGAGGAGGGATTTGTGTAGCCACATCTGAGGAATTTGAAGAGAGAGAGAAAGAGAGAGAGAGATCCCCCTGTTGACTAGAGAGATGTTGTTCTTGGGATTAGAGATGTCTGACCTTGAAGGTCGCAGGTCACGGTCTTGAATAAGGAGCAGGAGTGTGAGGTTGGGATTGAAACTTGAGGTGTGTCTGCTGGAGATCACAGGGAAAAGTCTTCCAAACAAAGCGGAATGCCTCAGTCAGGGTGAGAAAGGACAACTTCCCCAAGAATTATGGGCTCCTTCCGGCTGGTTGCATACCTGCAGACCCCCCAAAGGATGTGCTGTGGCTGAAGGAGGGGAGAAAGGAAGGGAGAAAGGAGGGGAGAAAGGAGGGGCAGGATTGCTGGAGCCAGAAGGCCCCATTATTTATTACTCTTTGCATTCTGGGCAGGCCCAGAGGCCCTGATGCCGGCGGTTTTATGGGGATAGGTGCTGTGGGGAGCAATAGAAAGAGCATCCCGCTGTCGGGGCAGGGATGGCTGCCCAGAAGCACCTTTGCAGGAAGGGGAGAAAGGAAGAGATTCTGCCAAGGGCAGGGAAATAGCACAGAAGCACAGCAGAAGTTTGAGTCTGGAATCTGTGTCCAGCACAGCAACTCTGAAAGTCTTCCCTCTTGGAGATCCTGTGGAGCTCTGGGGAGTTGCTCACAGCTGTATGCCTCAGTTTCCCCCCAGAAATACTGATCAGAGACCACTTCAAGCTTTGTTTCAGCAAGGGTAGAATAGACTACAGAAACCTTATTCCTCTGCTGGCACCTCCGTCCGAATGAGGAAAGTAGCATGTTTAGTGCTCCAGAACCATCTGACTTGTGCCCGTGGACTGCAGAGATGGAAGTTTATGCACATCTGCTTCTGGGTACCTGCGCACAGGCTGTGCCCCTGCTCTGTCCAGAGGATGGGGATATATATTGGGTGGTGTGAGAAGGATCACAGCAGGAAAAGGATCCTGCTGACAGCCCCTGCTGAAGGCCTGTCCACCCCACCGAACCCAGGCAGCACTGCAGGCACCACGCTTCGCTGGCAACGGATCCCACTGGTTCTGCAACACACCATTAGTCCACGTTCAACTATATGCAGGTCAATCCCCCGGGCCAAGAGGAACAAAGCACACAGGGAAGTGGTGTTTGAAGATCCGGATCCTTCAACGCAGCCTCAGCTCATCTCCCTGAAGCCCCAACATTTGAAAAGACTCATCTCCAGACCCTCTGCCGATGTCACCGTGGCCTAAATGACTTCAAGGATGAAAAGCCCTGACCTTATTTCAACATTTTTTTGAATAGAGCAATGAAGACGTCATTGCCCTGCTCCTGCAAACCACGCACGGAAAGATCTGCAGTAAAACTCTGCAGGCCAGGGCTTGCTGCGATGCTTAAGCCCGTCCTTAAGCCTTTTCCTGCCTGTTTTTGGGCCTGGTGATGGGGAAGGGAAGAGAAAGGGTTGGGGTGAGAGCAGCCCCCTGCCCCGAGCGACGCTAGAGGGAGCCCCGGGCTCAATTAATTAACGAGTGAGAATTAACTGAGTGGGGAAAAAACGGTTGGGGCTGGGAGAGAAAGTGGGGATTAACTTTTACCTGTGCTATTACTGGCATTTCAAGGCGATGTATATTTAACCCCCCTCACACAGCAGTGAGATGACACCAACCCAAAATGCAGCACCGGCTTTGAGTGTTTGTGGTCTGATTCAGGGCAATTTGGGCTCTAATTGGTTTAACCGCCTGTCAGACCTGCTTTCCCCTCTGCGTAGGTATTTATTCTTCACTTTGAAGCATTTGAGGGAAAGCAGAAGGCATCAATCTGTCTCCAAAATGCCTTTTTTATGCAGCTATTAATTTTTGAAGTGCCTCTGGAGGAAGGGGAAGTGTAAGGAATAAATGCGAAGGGGCTCAGCGCTTCCCAGCCTGGCCCAGCTCTAAGCTCACGGTCAGGGAGGCCAGAGCAGAGGTGCCCTAGGGAGCTCCCCAGGCTTGAGCCAGAGCGGGACCACAGACAAGAGGCCACAGGTGAGGGTCACAGAGGCCAGAGGCACTCTTCGGTACCAGCCGAGCAGATGCAGCAGTGTCCTGTGTCTTTTGGGATGCTTGTAGGGTGCTGCCTGCATGCAGAAGGGTCTACAGACCCACCCTGAGCCCCAGCCTCAGTTTCCCCCTCACCTTCCTCCCTCCACAGCCTTTCCTGCCTAGTGCAGAGCTCTGCTGCAGGTCTGAAGCCTCCTGAAGGCAATGAGGGCTTTTCAGGGGTGGTAGCAGACTTAAATAAAGATCCTCTGGGTGGGGAAAGCAGTGCCAAACCAGGTCCCTGTGGCATAGTGAATGGGCTGGAGCTGTGTGGGGGATGAGTTCAGGCCTGAGTGTGAGCAAAACTGAACCAGAAGGGAGATCAGCAGAAACGAGGTCATAAAAGCTGTTGTTGGGCTTATTTATTATCATTTAAATCTTATTAGCATCCCATTCAGTGGCTCTTTGGAGAATAAAACACTGATATTGTGTATTTATCTTGACAGAAGCAAACCAACCTTAATAAAAATGAATCACTTGATAAAAAAGGGGAATCAAACCTTTCTAAAGTTTTATGTTGTCTTTTTAATTACTCTAATATTGCCTAAATCTGTAGGAGGGAGGGCTCTAGAAAGTAGCAAAGATTATGTAGAGGGTTTCCTGTAACCCACGTCCTAGGTGTAAATAATGCTCCTGTTAATTTAAAACCAAGGCAGTCTGTCTTTACGACTTCACTGCACTCCCATTAGCTCTGTCTTCATACAGTGTCATGGGTGCAAATAGATTGGGTTGAAAACTTCCCCCAGAGCCACTTTAAAGTGACTTCTAATCTTTCCCTTTAGTGGTGTTAATTCAACTTCACCAGAGTGTTTGAAGCACCATTAGGCAGAGAAATGGACCTTCTCTCCTGCTGGTGCCCTTATCCAAATAGCAACATTACTAAAAAAAAAAAAAATAATCAGCAAACCTGTTTCAGATCAGGCCAAGTCTCTGGGGCTCTGAAGGAGATGAGGACTTCCTTTTTATGAGCCTTAAATACATAAAGGATTTATGCTTTTTATTTCTGAATCACTGCCCTGTGGAGGTCTCCAAGCACCTTGGAGTGCAGGACAAGTGGCAGCAGCTGCTGGAAGTGGGGACAGAGAAAGAGCTGGGGACACAGCCAGGGAGAGAAAAGAGCCCTCGTAACCAGGGCTGGCTACATGGTGGCATGATCCTGCGGTGTTTTTATAGCGGGGCACCAAGGAGGGGTGGAAACTGAGGTGCTGGGAAGCTCTTCATGTTTATAGACTGTGGTCATGTCTATGTGCCTGTCCAGCATCCTACAAGTGGGTGATGGGGAAAAAGCTACGGTGTTATCTGTCATTAGTGGGAATGTGGCTGGGCATTAGCAAGAAGGCAGTGCTACAAAAGCTGTGAGACCCAGAAACATCGGTGCTGCTCGGTGGAGCAAGGTTTGTCACATGCATCAGCCCAGAGCACCGTCTGGCCCCACTTCCAGCCCCAGCCCCAGCTTCCAGCAGGGCCCAGAAGCAGATCTGTGAGGAGAAAAGGACAAGCACAGAGTGCTCCTTTGCTAAGGAAAATGACCCAGCCTCTGGCAAGCGGCAGGGTAAGAAGCTTTCTGACCTCATGACTCTGCCTGGACCCCCATGACTGACAGCCAAAATGAGATGCATCCTTCAGCAACCTGTTGGATCCCTTTTTGATGGTTATTTTAAATTTTGATTTCTCCATCCTCCAGTAGCAGTGAGTTCCACAGTATTTGGTGAGAAACAACCTGTCCCTCCTCTGAAACAGAGAGTAAATATTCCCCTGGACCCTTCCCTTCGCCTTCCAGGCTGGGACAGATCTCTATCACCCTCCATTGCAACCATCTCTCTGCTCCTGGCAGCTTAGTCAGCAATGGATGGTGTAGTTACTCTCAATTTTAGTGGAGAAAATCTGTTACAGGAGAGTGTGTCCCAGGAGAGCCAAACACACGGTCCCTGGGGCCTGGCAGGTGGAGGGATTTCAGCCCGAAAGGACGAACTGCAAGGTCGAGGGATGCGACTTCCTCCTGTCCTCCAGGAGAGGGCAACCCCTGGCTGGAGCTGAACTGAGAAACGCGGCGCTGACAGAGATGCTCTTTCGTTGCTCCTTCCAAGCAAAAGCTCAAGTTACCGTGTGCGGAGGAAGGCTGTAAAACGGGAAACGCAGCTGGGGGAGCTTGGGGGAGTGGGGGTTTGGGGTAGCCGGTGTTTATACAGTGACATTCATTAATGCAAACCGGCTCTGGGAAAAGGAAAAAGTAGAGTTAAAAATAAACGGGAGTCCCTTTTGAATCAGTTGGAACTGTATGCTGGGTGATGCGATCACAGACATATCTCACCATTTATATTCATCAGGTTTGTGTTGAATTTATCTTCTTCTTTTTTTTTTTCTTTCTATTTAAAACCCAGACAGAAGATGCAGATGTATGTTGGGTAAAACAAGCAGAATTACCAGTACCTTCCCTCTCAACTTCCTCCAAACACTTGATTTCCAACACGCACACACAGATTTATTTACACAATGCACTCTCACACCAGCAGACACCCTCTTTGCCTGCCCTGTGGAGCCAGGCTGGTGAGCAAGACAACAGCAAAATTTTATCCCAAGTTTTATTCTGTATCACTGGGAAACACATCAAGTAGATCAGCCTCTCCTCTGCCTCAGTTTCCCCATCTGCAAAATAAGGGTCATGAAACTGTAATGTTTTGCAAGATGCTGCATTGCAGAGGCCATGAATTAAAGATAATTTTCTTCAGATGTCCTCTGTCCTAAGAGGGCTGTGAAGATCCAAGCCGGTATTTCAAAAGCATTTTATTCTGAGGAGTGTCCCATGTGTTTCAGTGAAGCTACTTTTGAGCACGGTCTTCACTTTGCCCTTGAAGGTGTCCAGCAGCTGGTGGGAGGGAAAGATGGGGAGAGGAAAGGGGGTCAAAACACTTCACAGTAAAGACACAGCCTGCTTGAGGAGGGCTGTTCAGCACCTCTGTCATTTCTCAACTACTTCCAGGAAGAAGGTTTGGAAAACCTAATGTACAAGTATTGGAAAGGAAGTGGACATCCCCCCAGGAGACTTCATCCTGGTGAGGCTGTGCGGTTCAGAGAAAGAATATCTGGAAAATAAATGAAGAAAGTCTTGTTAAAACAATCCTTGGCCCATCCTGTCTCTTGCTAACTGTTAACTACAGAAAGAGCAG
>NW_010428327.1:11680-15690 GCF_000710305.1 Buceros rhinoceros silvestris | reverse complement strand
GGAGAAAAACCCACCCAAGCCTGGGAGAACTGGAATGTGGAGCTTTTTGGCACAAGCTAAACAGAAGTTTCCAGAAGAAACAACGTGAGTGAGAGGATTATTACGAAAGGCCAGAGTGTCAAATCTGTGCTGGGAGTTAAAAGAAGCTCATAAAATCCACTCACCAGAAATGGAGCCAGAGCAAGGTCTGGAGTTAACTCCTTAAAGTCTACAGAGCAGTGATAACCATCAGGAGTGACTTTCTTTCTGTGAGGTGCAGAGTCTGGGCAAAGTCCCATCTCAGCCGTCACCCAGAAAGCTATAAAGAGGGAAAAGGCAGACCAAGCAGGTTGATGAGTGGTTTACGCGATGCAATAAATCCAATGTCCAGAGCAGCTCCTGATCTAAACTTCCCTTTCACAGCCGTTTATAATGATACCTTCAAAAATAAAAGAGAATCATAAGAATACCATCCATTTATATTAAAACAATAGAATTCATATGCACCTAATTTTACTGTCATTATTAATAAAAATTATTGCACTGCACTAGCTGTGTGACTGTGGACTTGCAAATTCATTGCAAAATAGAAAAAAAATAAATGGGATTCCCATAGTTTTTAACTTTTTTCCCTGTTCAAACCCTCTGCGAACACTGAGTGGTGAATCCCTGCATGTCACACAGCAATTTCTCGTTGCCTGTATAAATGCACAGAGTGCCTGCAGATACCTGAATTCTTACTCGTCTAAAGCAGTAAACTCTAAAGATAAATTTCAGAACATTGCCTAAATAATACGTAAAAGTGGGGGCAAGACCGGAGTGTATCATATTCTCCACTTTCATGGTAGACAGGGCAAAAAACGAGGGGTTTAGATCGCAGCTAAGAGGATTTATAGGAAACATTTTCTAAGATTTTGTACTTGCAAGGAGCAGAAAGGATGGATTTGGAGCCTGAAGGCGGTGGGGGATCTCTGATGCTGGGGGATACCTGTCAGAGTAACAACAAGAGATCACATGGCAAGCTGGAAGTGGCACTCCAGTCCTACACAGAGGGTGCAAGACTCATGCTACAGCTCTCACCTCCTGCTTTCCTTGCAGAGTGTCTTTATTGGCCTCTGACCCCATAAGCCAGGAGCAGCTGATTAACAGAGTACAGAGCAGCCCCAACCTGTCCCCACTTCCCCTCTGCTCCTGGCCTTTGGATCCTGACCCTGCTCTCCAAATGTTCAAGACGAAACCTGGCCCTGCTGCATGAGCCTGGGGCAGCTTTGGCTCCTCCGCACACATCAGGGAAAATGGGAGAAGCAGCAGGGTCTAGGAGATCACGAAGTGTGGGCATGGACATTGCTGGTAATTCAGTCCTGTTTGGATAACTGGTGTTCGGTGACGTTTGGGGAGAAAGATGAAAGCAGGTGGCCAACCATTTCAAAAGACTTTGGGTGCTCCCCTAGAATGGCAGGTGCTCAGCCAGAAGAAACAACTCCAGTTTAACACACACCAGAACAAATACCATGTCTCCAACCCAGAGGAGCAGAGCTTAAAGGGACAACGAAGCTGAGACGCTTTGAAAAGACAGAAACAAGTGTAATACGGAAGCAAAGGCAAACTAATGAAAGTCAGAATGAATTTATGAGGCACCTTAATGAAACACGTGAACACACAGAAGATGAATCCATGATGTTTAAGCTTTAAAGTCTGCAGATAGTATGGAACTCACATGATTGGGGAGGCAATAAATTTCCTAGCAAATGGACAAGATCATATTTGCACAGAGAAAACCTTTGCCCAAAGCAAGCGCGTGTGGTTAGTGAAAGATTCAATTAGGCTATTTAATGCCAGTTGCACAACTGTCTTGTTCAAAGACTTGTACTATGTTCTGTCAAAGGTTGCACCCCTTAAATGGTAACATTTATGGATTAAAGTCGAGCAGCTTTGCTCTGCCCGACAGATGGGTCTTGTTCCTTTGAGGAAAAAGATCACAGAGGAAATGATAAACAAGTCATGTCTGACTCCATACCCATAGTGACAGACATAGATAATAAATGTTACTTTTTACTTAATTACCCAGAAAATGCTCAGACAATACACAGGCTGAAACGGGACTTAGCAGCACTGAGCAAGGATCAGAAGCTGTCAGCATTTATTAACCGTCCCGCAGCAACCCCCCTCCTCAGATGTGGATCAGAAACACCAGTGCTCTGCTAGGCAGGCACGATGCAAAACCCCTCCCCAGTGTCAGCAGGGACTCATAGCCCAGGGGGCTCCCCCCAGCTAGGCCCTAGGCCCAGCTGTAGCCCCCCGCTCCCTCGGGGCCCCTCTTGAACCCGGGGCCGGCAGCACCGCGGAGAGCTCCGTGCCCCCCGACGGGGCGGGCTGAGGGCTCGGGCGGCAGGAACACCCCGGGTTCAGTGTATGTACACACATCTGTACACATGTGTGTGTGTGTGTGAGCATCGTTCCATCGTTCCATCAACAGCCACAGATCTTCTGAATGAGGGCTTGGATGTTGGCTTGGGTGTTGGCTCATGGCAAAGCTCCACTGGTGCTGTCATGCACGGCTTGGATTGTCCCTTCTCATGAGGTTTGGGGCTGCTTCTTCACCAGTTCAATCCTCTGAAAGCAGTCCTCAGTGACTCTCCCCTCTGCAACAGGCAGTGAGCGCTGGTGATGGATATGATCATCAAGCGCTGTCCTGGTTGTGAGTTCTCACCAGTCCACGACTGGGAAGGGTCCTCCCTGCTCTGGATATGGCCACATTCTCCTGAAGAAGCACAGACATTACGTACAGCCAGTTATTGGGGCTGGTGCTTTGCTTTTCTTCCCTGCATTTGTTTATTTGTAGCTGTGCATGAAGCTGCATGAAGTCAAGGTGCAACCAGCTAGAAATGCCAGCAATTTAAATCACAACAATAAAGTAACACTACGCGCTTCAGTTACAAAAGTAAAACAAATAATAATAAAAAGTATTCAATCGTCTTCGGTAGTATTTAGCACAGAGGGACAGAGGGATAACTTCTTCCAGCAGAGGGGGAAAAATCTGGAAGATAAATAATAAAACAAAGGTAGCAGAGAGCTGCCACGTATTTACGCTCTCTACAAGCTGTTCAGGTGTGTCTCAAATACGCAGCGTGAAGGACCCATTGCCGGGGAAGACCCTGCATGTGCTGCGCAAACAGCTCCTCTTCCCTGAGCTGTGTTTAAAATATTTTTTTCTTGTGGCCAAGATTTGAAAGATTGCAAACGTCTTTGTTTGCAAGCCAAGGAAAATTACCAAATAAACAGTGGTTTGAGGCAGGGAAGAAATGGCCTTTGTTTTGTTTTTTTTTTCGCAGCTACAATCAAAATTTTCTACAAAACAGAGGCTGAGGATGGTGCAAAGTGGCAACACGACCTGTTTCTGCGTTAGAAGAATTCTTATCTGCTTTACTTTTCACTCACCACCGGGAAAAGAGATCATCTCTTCCCTTTTCCTTGAGAACCTTGGGGCTGCAGGATCTGTCTTATCCTCAGTTTAAAATTTCTATTGTTATTTAACTGTGGGTATCCGATTCACTTTTCTTCAGTCAGGCAGCGAGCAAAGAAAAGCCTCCCTCCCCGCCCCAGCAAATGGGATGGATAATTTAATTAATCCTGCGTGAATTATAATTGCAGAGACAAATAATAATTTGTAGACTAAAATATCAGTGTCTCCATCTAGGGAGAGGATTATTTCTGATTCTGCAAGAATAATAGTGGCCATGGGTTTGAATAAATGCAATATTTTCTACGGCGTAAATGGTTAATACGAGCACAGATATTTTTATGGAAATATTTTCAAGGTTGAAACTTGCATTTTGTGAAATCGTTACCCTCGCCAGAACGATGCGTCTCTGAGATTATTTTTAAAAAGCCTCGTTATTATTAGCTATATATGCACGTAAAAAAAAAACAACCCCAAATAAAACGAAAACAACAAAAATCGAGAGGTTTTTACAGAGCTTTTGCAAACGTGCCGTAGGGCCACAAGCCGCGGGGAGCAGCGTGGCGCCAGC
>NW_010428327.1:11232-11567 GCF_000710305.1 Buceros rhinoceros silvestris | reverse complement strand
GCGTGGCGCCAGCCCGCAGACAGCTCTGGGAGACGGGTTTGAGGATTTGCCATCAAAACGGCAGGTGAGGCTTTGAGTTGTGGGGGTTTTATGGTGGGGGGGATAGGGGTATATATTGCAGAGTTGCCGTTGTCCGAACTGAAATTAAAATCAGTTTAATCTACGAGTTTCGCTGGTAGAATAAATTAGGTGTGGGGTTTTTTTTCTCGCTGCCTTTATTAGTTTCTTTTCTTCAACACGAAAATGAAATCGGGTAATTATTGTGCTGCTAAACGTCCACCACCACAATTCCCCGGTTGTTTCGGGGAGGGAGCAGGCTGGGTCGCACCGTCCCG
>NW_010428327.1:10673-10892 GCF_000710305.1 Buceros rhinoceros silvestris | reverse complement strand
GGGTTCACGGCTCGGACGGGGCTCCCGCTGTCTCCCTGTTCGTCAGTGCCGGGACGTGGCTTCGCCGTCGCATCTTCCCGACCGGGGGACGAGACCTGGGGCTGGGATTTGTGGGGATTACCCGGTCCCCGGGGCGGGGGGACCGGGGGCACCAGCTGGGCTGCACCCACAGCGCTCGGGAGCACGGGGGTGGGATTATTTCACTTATTAACCGATCAT
>NW_010428327.1:10080-10465 GCF_000710305.1 Buceros rhinoceros silvestris | reverse complement strand
CCAAAACCCTTCCCGTGTCTCTGCGTTTTTTCACGGAAAAGTTCCCCCTGGTTTTTCTTTTTCGCGTTTTCCCTGCGCGGCCGCGGAGAGCGAAGCCGCGAGGATGGGGGACGGCGGGGGGATGTTTGATTTACGATCCGTCCCGTTGGAAACCGAAGCACCGGGATTTACTGTAAAACGTCGCGGCGGCCTTTCCCGGAGGGGACTTCAGGCGACAAAGTCTAAGAATGTCACTAAGCCAGAGTTTGTCGCCGAAAAAACGTGCTCTCGTTCGGGCGGCGATAAATTTCCCCGCTGGCACGGAGCAAATTGAACCGCGGCGGGGGGGAGAGGGGAGGCTCCGGGCCGGGAAGGGCTCGGTGATGCAGGCCCTTCATTTTCTGTT
>NW_010428327.1:9617-9945 GCF_000710305.1 Buceros rhinoceros silvestris | reverse complement strand
CTGCTGCAGCCCCTTAATTCTCTGTAGTTTTTTTCTCCGGGAGTCAGATCCAGCTACCCCAGTCGACACCCCCCCACACCCCCACCCTTAGTAACAGTGTTGTCCTAGTGCTGTGAACCCCCCAGTTTTGTCAGTCCCTGCACACACGGGCTCTCGGGTGGGGAAGGGATCCTGATTTATATCCAATGCATTATTGGATTGAATTACACTTCCCGAGAGGTGAAAAGGGCCAGACACACAGACAAGCACCCCCGGCCAGAGACTGGGAGGGGGCACAGGCCCTTGGAGCGGCTTGGGTGGGCTTGGCCCTGCATAACATCCTCCCTCA
>NW_010428327.1:2904-9445 GCF_000710305.1 Buceros rhinoceros silvestris | reverse complement strand
GCCCTTGGAGCGGCTTGGGGGGACTTGGCCATGCATAACATCCTCCATCATGTAGAGGACCCTGGGGAGCCTTCTGCTCCCAGCAGAGGGTTTGGTGGTAAAGTGAGCCACAAGGTTGGGAAATGATAGAGACTCGCAGGAACATGAGGTGAGAGAGCAGAGAAACCAGTGTCCACAAATTCTCTCAAGAATTTTGGTATCTCACTCCTCATCCCACTTGCATTTGACATTTGCAGAAGAGGGAAAGGTGAAAAAATAAAAGAAAAAGAGGGAGTAAACATGGTAAACCCCACTGATGGTGGTGTGTTTGTTTATTTTTTAATACCAAACATGAAGACAGGAGAAAAAAAAAAAACCAAACCAACAGAGATCCCTAATTTGTAATTAATTTCTCCTTTGTTCCATGCAGGGCTATTCTTGGAGGTGGCTAGATATGCAAGTGGAGAGGTGAATTCCCCAAGGTGCTGGAGGTTGGGGCTGGCATACCCCTGGCAGACCTGTACCCACCACCTCTGCACTGCTCTGCACCAGCAGCGCAGCTCTGCTCAGGGCAAGAGCTGCAGGGAGCAAAGGCAGAGACACTCCTGCCCAAATTCCTGCAGCCCAGCTGGGAAGAAAGTGCTTTTCTCACAGAGGCTGTGTCTAGGAATTCCACTTATTAAATTAGTCTCATTCTCCTGTGGGGTTTAGCTGAGGTCTGTGGATGCTGCTCAGGCATCTGTGACCTTGCCCCGCATCAGTCTGGCGAGCCAAGAAGAGCCACTGTGTGCTCAAACCAGGACACAATGTCAAAGTGGCCTTTTGCTCTTGAAGTCTGAGAGAGGAGGATTTGAGAAAGCTGGATCTTGGAGACTAAGTTAAGAGGTTAACAGTCTGGGAGAGAGCAGCCCTCTGAGGTGGATGGTCCTCAAGGTGGTGGTGGCCTGGTCCATCACGCAGCCATTCTTCGTGCTCCAGCCAGCATGACTGAAATGCCTCCTGCTCACCCAGCATCTCATCAGCCTTTTTCCAAACTCTGCTGTCAGCTGGGCTGGAGGACCCCACAGGTTTGCCACATTTCATAGTGCTTCTGGCCTGCTGCTGGCAGATGAGCTGGATGCTCTGCACATTTGGGAGGATTTCTTTGCAACTTAAGGCTATAAATGACATCAACCCTTATACAGCAAAGTTCCACAGAGATCTACACGTAGTTTACAATGGCTGTAAGAGGTGGAAATACAATTAGAGGTGGTGGTAAAGCCAGAAATGCAACTCAAAGCTCTCAAGTCCCAAAGTAGTACCCCAACCTCCGGGCTCTTGGGTCTTCTGAAAGACATTAATTCCTTTACAGCAGAAGCTGTAAAGCAAATGCAAACCAAATCTTGGGATTTTTATTTAAAGCACTTGGTCTTGGGCTTTGAGTTCATGCTGAGAACAGAGACTAGCCAATGTTTATTTTTGTCTTTGAGAATTCCTAGTCCTGAATGTTCTCCTTTTCTTCTAAATCTTACGTGGGGAGGGGGAAGAACCAGCTTAATTCTGAAAAGTATTTTGATAAGGAAAAGCTTAAGTCAAATTCAAAACTGCAAAATATTTTATTAAGGAGATTTCCTAATTCGACTATTCTAGCTCTTTGTAGAATTTTAAGATGTGAAGCACAGAGGAAGGTACCGGCATTGTCGGGATGTGACAAATACCGAAAGCCTTCAGTGCATTTTCAGTTCTGCTCTGTACGTATCGCATTGTTTCATGCATTTAGTGTAACCCTAGGTTTAGTGGAATGTGCTTGAGTGATGGTTGAGCACAGATGTAGGAAAAGTCTGCCAAAAGCACTCCAAGAAAGGACATAGGACTGACAATAAATAGAGCTGCGTCAGCAGGAGTGAAGGCTATGAGCCCTGGAATCTTGTTCCAGATTTCACATCCTCTACGGGCTGATGATGGTGGGGAACTTGGGAGAGGGACAGGAAACTGGGTGGCTTGTGTCCCAACACCAGCAGCTCAGACACAGGCTCAGCATTAGACTTAGCAACAAAAAAAAGAGCAAGTGGAAAATCAGAAGTAAAAAAAATTGAGGATTGTTCAATGGTTTGTGTTGAAAAACACTATCTCCACTGATTTACAGCGATGGGGTCCTGGCCCAGGGCACGGAATGCACCATGCAGCTGGGTTAGGAGAACCACAGTCCCCGTGTGCCAGTTGTCTACAAGGCAGCCAAATTCAGACCGAAGGGGTAAAGCAGAATAAGCATAACCATAAGGTAAAGGGGTCTCACACTTTAAACTGTCTGGACTCAGGGACTATTAGGACATGGAGATGGGCTTGTTATGCCTGACTCCCCCTTTCCTCTCGGAACTGGGGCTGTGCAAAGCTGTAGGACTGAGCTTTGTCCCCTTTTTCATTTGCACTGAGCTGAGTCGTTGTGGAGGAGAAGCCCATTTGTTAATGAGAACAAAGCGATAAGGCTGAGACCAGAATCTCTCTGGTTGCCAGTTAAAACCACACACTGATTTCCCTGAGGTTCCTCTAAAAGCCCTAGCTGAGATTCCCAGTCCTGGAGGCCTCATCAGCCCCCTCCTCGCCTGCCAGCGGAGCTGAGAGCAGCTGCCTGCTCAGCTCCAACCATGCCCAGTCCATCTGGCCAACAAGTCAAGTGCCTGGGTCTCTGCCCAGGTGCCACGGCCAGGCTCACGCTTCCCCACGGCAGCGCAATGGGCTGCGCTGCGGGCTGGGCAGCGTGAACTCACCCCTCCCCTCCTCACCTTGTGTCGCCTGCCCAGACTGCAGACAGAGCCATAAGGAACCATAAAGCTTAAGGTGTGTGATTTTTATGTAAACATTTATTTAGATGCCGGTTCTTTGGTCTGCTCAGAAGACTCTGTACCTGGGGCACGTTTGCTGCCACGTACAAACCTTTGTATTTCTTTGAAAACCCTCTTAAATTACGGGGCACTCAGGACTGAGGAGCGAGGGAGTTCATGAGAATAGGAATAGGAAAACAAGGGGCTTTTTCAGAGAGGGCAACATGCATTAACCAGAGATTCCCATAAAAATACGACTGACCTTGCTTTGCTTGTGAAAATCTAATGTCTGAGGAGCTGCCTCACCACAGTGCTTCTTTCCCCGTTTATAGAAAAACACTTTCTCTTTTAATGTCAGTGGGGAGGAAGGTCCCAGGGCTGGGCAATCACGCTGCTCTGGAGGGCTGGAGATGGGAAGATTGCTGCTGTTAGTTCTGGAAGAATACGCTGAGGCTATCTCAGTGCTAAATGCCAGGGCCTGACTTCTTGGAGGGAGAAATGGAACAAAATAATTCTTTAGGGCCATCTATGTAAGGATCAGATCTTTCCAGCAAAACAATCTGAGATCTGGGATAGGCTGGTATGCTTAAAAAGAAGAAAAAAGCCTGGTATTGAAAGGTATCTTCAAGAAATACAAAGATGTTAAGCACTGTTTTATAATCTTGGGGAGATAGATGGTTGTTGCAAAAAGGGTGAGCCTTCAAATGACAGGAAACCCACCCCAACCTGCCATGTAATTCAGCAGAGGAATTTTAACAAGAAGCACCTGCCTGTCTCTTCTGGCTCAGCACCGGCCTTTATGGCTTTACACACACTGTTAAATTTAATCAAGCAAATCAGTTTACATATTGTTTCTAATGATTAAATTCTCTGTGGCCCGTTTTTTACATCTAGGTGAAGGTACTAAGGTGTATTAAAAATTCCGAAAAAATATCAATCACTCAAAAAGCGTGGGAGCCGTTTGCATGCTGTGCCCTGCATCAGGAACTCGGGTATTTTCAGCGTCGGCATCCAAGAGTTCCCAGAGACCCTTGAGCAATATCATAGGCCAGCAAAAATACGGCAAAGACATTCGACTTCACAACCCACCAGCGCTTTGCCTGCGGGACCCCGGCAGAAGCATTAGCCCAGCCAACGGTTCCTGCGGGCAGCCCAGTTCAACCGCTTGGGCTGCTGGAGGAAGAGCACACGGTGGATTGCAACGCATCAAAAGAGGTGAGGAAACATACTGTGCTAACAAACACTCTCCAGGGTTAAAAAAAGAGCATCCAAAAGGTAGGAGGACGTTAGTTTTGGAGGGAGGAGGGGGAGGAAGGACGGGCACAGCTTGGAAATCCCTGGCACAAAGACGAGGTCACGGACCATGCAGCATGTCTGAGGGTGCTGGACTCACCGTCTGTGCACTCTGCATACAGCTGGCTCCTGTGTAGCAGGTCCCAGCATGTCCCAAATGCATCAGACTCACTGAGCTCCATGGAGTTAATCTCTTCCTCCTTTCCTTTGTTTCGTATTTCTGGATTCTCTTCAAGACTGAATTCCTCTTCTTCCATGAAGGCAAAATTTCTTGGTGGATAAAGAGAACAAATCATGAAGCCATGAATTCCTGAATCTTTCTCAGCTGGCTCGGCCTCATCTTCACAGGCCCATGGGGACCATTTCTGGGTGCCCGTATGAAAGAACACAAGAGCACACGCTACTTTAGCTGTTGTAAGTCACAAATCTCTTGTCCGTCTGAAATTGTCTTAATAGGCCGCTGCTTGCGGAGGACAGATGGAGAGAAGAGACAGAGAAATCCACTGCAGGAGAAGGAGCCTCTGCAGCCATGGGAGGAAGCAACAGCTCCATCCCCAGTGGATCTACAGCGTCGGGTTGGTGTTACAGCAGTGTCAACTGAGGGATGCTGTGGAGGGACAAATAGGAGGAACCATCATAAGGGGACATAAAATACAGCTCATGCGGTAGAAGGGCTCTGCTTCATTCCTCGCAAATGTGCATGAAACGACGGTCCCAGTCTCCTCCGCACTAAACCTGAGGGGGTCGTTTTGAACCAGCGCAAGGGCCTGCAGGATTTTGCTGGTGCGCTTTAGGGGAATTGCTGTTGATTTACCTCAACAGAAGCCCAGGAGCTGAAGAGAGCAGAGGGGAGAGGTGCTGTACTCAGGCACCCTTACAGAAGGAAAGGCTCACCTTCATCCTCAGGGATCATCCTCATCCTCAGGGCTCACACTCATCCTTGGCATGGCCAAAGGAGCCGCACCTACACAGCTCCTGGCTTTTTGGTTCATATTTAGATGTCCCGCTCTGGACAAAAGCTGTTGCTTCCAGAGCTCCTGACACTGACTGAGCTTTCAAGAATTACAAAGTGCAGGAAAAAAGGCATTAGAACATAATTTAGTGAAGTGTCACTCCCTGCCTCTCCTGTGTCAGGTAGTAAACTGCTAAAAAATGAAATGTGAGAGAAAAGATTATGGTAATGGTAATTTTTTCCAGGAAAGCAAATGCAATACTTATGTTCTTGATAAATTACCTTTGTGTGCAGATGCAAATGAACAACTGTCCCAGCAACGTGGGACAACGCAGCTACCACAAACATTGTGGCTGCGTGGGGTGCTGGAGGACAACCTTGGAAGCCCCATGTCCCATGAGGTGCTTGAAAGCTGCCTGGGTTTAAGGGTTTAAGCTCCTGTGTGTCATTCACCTGCTTAAAGCTGTCAGTGAACTCTCCTGCTAGACTGAGACTTCAATGAGGACACGAAGCCGCGAGCCCAGGTTACTTTTTATTAATAAATTGTTGAGCGCTGCTGAAACATCCTCGTCCAAACTCTGACGTGTCTCTGCTTCCACCCTTCCCTTTTCCATCTGTCTCCAGCGTTTCAGTGCACTTCAGTGGGAAGCAGCTATAAAAGCCCACGCACTCGGTTTCCATTTTTGCCGGCTTTGCATTGCTGTAAGCTCCGTACCAGCTCCTTTCAAACCGGCTTGGGGCTGTCCCTGACATTTCCACACCTCAGTCCCTTTCGCTTTTGATATTCTCGCCCATACCCAGTTTTTGGGTTGCAGACCCAGAGTGGGCCCCTGATGGTTTCAGGGCTGTGCAAGGATGAGTTGAGGCTGGGGGTGAATTTGGAGAAATCAGTTCCCTTCGCGATTCTGATAAATGGTCCCTGGAAGGCGACACAGGTGAGACCTGGGTTTCCTCTGGTCACTGCACACACCAAGTGTCTTGTCCCTCAGTGCCCCAAGTCTCATACCTATGCATTGGAAGGAAATTAATAGGGTGAAAAAGCAACAGATTCTTTAATTCTGTTGAGATTGCTGTTTCATGCAACTGAAGATAATCATCACCAGGATTTTCTTTCCCTCTTCTGTGCAAGAACTCCCATAGTCTCCTAATAACCCACACACTGATTTCCATGTGTTTTCCTTCATTTGGTAGTACCCTTCCTGTGGCCGTACAGGGGGCTTTCTTATTGTTTATCAAAATCAAAAGCAAGTGGATGTATCCTCCAAAACAAGAAAAAAAAATATCTCTTTTATCTCTGGATGTTTAGGGGAAAAAACAACCCTACAGGTGTTCTAAAAAACATATTGGGCTGCCACTAACTAGAGGGCACAGGAGATGCCTGCAAGTTGAGCTCGGGTGCAGCCAGGACTTCTCTTTTTCTAGGTAAAACTGTGCTTTAAAAGTGGTTTTTCCCTCCTGCCGTTCCCCGTCCCCGGGGCCGTAGCCTCTCCCGACGGGCTGTGTCCGCTGGCCCCGG
>NW_010428327.1:0-2786 GCF_000710305.1 Buceros rhinoceros silvestris | reverse complement strand
CCGGCCGCGTTTGGCCCGCTGGCCCCGTGCGGGTGTAGCCTCACACGGAGCAAATCTTTGCGGGACCGAGCAAATCGGGTTTTTTCTCCTCATTTCTCCTCCGGGATGTGTTTTTTTTCTCCCGCCCAGCCGCGAGCAGGAGAGGTCGCCTCTTTCTTGCACTTTCTTGCAAGTAAATTGATGCCGAAGAGGGTGATGAAGGCTGCGAGATGCGGCGAAATGCAAATGGGCGGCCCCGGGTCGTTCATTTACCGTCCTTTAAAAAAAAAAAAAAAAAAAAAAAAAAAAAAAAAAAAAAAAAAAAAAAAAAAAAAAAAAAAAAAAAAAAAAAAAAAAAAAAAAAAAAAAAAAAAAAAAAAAAAAAAAGGGGGGGTAGTTTTTAGCCGTCAGAATAAAGACAAAACGGTGCTTGAAAGGAACTGAAAAGAGCCCCTTTTTCTCTGTCTTTTGGTTGTACCACGATCGCAGAGGGATCTAATGCGGGTATTTCACAGCCTCACCGTGGACATTAACATTCAGCACACGGGGCTCTGCGGTACGGATGAAACGAGTTTGGGTGGGAGGGAACGAAAACCCATTAGAAAACCATGACTGTATTAAATTTCAGCTCAGAAAATTGAAATATTTCTCACTTGGACACTTACTTCCGTAGATGAGAGCAAAAAATCCCAAGGAAAAGAGCGCTTTGGTTGCTGTTTGGGGGATATTTTATCCCAGTGGCACTTTCCGAGTGGCATGAGACCCATCAGTGGCGAGTCTGCGTCAAACAATAAACCTGTCTCATGTTTTCAAAAATTTTTTTTAAATTTTATGAAAAGCAATTAAGTCATCTAGCAGAGAAAGCGAACTGATTCCCTGATTCCGGCAGTGAACTAATTATATGTTCCCTTTGTACCGGGTGTATCACTATGATATATAGAAAAGGCATTTCCCTGGCAGTGTTTTAGAGGAACGATTTTAATTTTAAATTTATTGGATGCAACTACAGCGAGGAGTTTTCCTGTTTTGTTTACAGGTCTAAAATTACAAGGCAGCACACACACTAAGAGGGTACATCGCCTTAGGGTTGAAAAAAAATAATAATAGGGAAGTTTAAAAGAGAAGGAGAGAGGCAGTGCTGTCTTTTATATTGTATTTTATTTTTGGACTCAAATTGGGAAGCAAATGGAGTGAGGACATAAAAAAATGTACCTTTGATTCAGCTGAAGGCGAAGCAGGGCACGACAGAGCAGTCTGAGGTCCCTGTTAATGACATCCCGTCAAGATGCTTGTAAGACCCAAGAATGTTTACAACGTGGGCTCAAGTTCAATGACAAAATCCTTTGAAGGGGAAAGGGGAAGGGGAAAAAAAAAAGCAGCCCAGACACTTTGTGCAGTGGGCATGAACTTGAACAAAAGAAAGGAGTCAAAGGGCTGGGAAAGGGGGGAGGCGTGAAGGAAGGACTTGAAGAGGTGTTCCCACTGTTTCTGCCTTTCTTAAGTTTGTAGGTGGATCTTTGGTTAATTTTAATTTGATTTAGAGGGAAAAAACAAAGGAGAGAAGATGAAGAGAAGAAGAGAAGAGAAAAGAGAAGAGAAGAGAAAGAAGAGAAGAGAAGAGAAGAGAAGAGAAGAGAAGAGAAGAGAAGAGAAGAGAAGAGAAGAGAAGAGAAGAGAAGAGAAGAGAAGAGAAGAGAAGAGAAGAGAAGAGAAGAGAAGAGAAGAGAAGAGAAGAGAAGAGAAGAGAAGAGAAGAGAAGAGAAGAGAAGAGAAGAGAAGAGAAGAGAAGAGAAGAGAAGAGAAGAGAAGAGAAGAGAAGAGAAGAGAAGAGAAGAGAAGAGAAGAGAAGAGAAGAGAAGAGAAGAGAAGAGAAGAGAAGAGAAGAGAAGAGAAGAGAAGAGAAGAGAAGAGAAGAGAAGAGAAGAGAAGAGAAGAGAAGAGAAGAGAAGAGAAGAGAAGAGAAGAGAAGAGAAGAGAAGAGAAGAGAAGAGAAGAGAAGAGAAGAGAAGAGAAGAGAAGAGAAGAGAAGAGAAGAGAAGAGAAGAGAAGAGAAGAGAAGAGAAGAGAAGAGAAGAGAAGAGAAGAGAAGAGAAGAGAAGAGAAGAGAAGAGAAGAGAAGAGAAGAGAAGAGAAGAGAAGAGAAGAGAAGAGAAGAGAAGAGAAGAGAAGAGAAGAGAAGAGAAGAGAAGAGAAGAGAAGAGAAGAGAAGAGAAGAGAAGAGAAGAGAAGAGAAGAGAAGAGAAGAGAAGAGAAGAGAAGAGAAGAGAAGAGAAGAGAAGAGAAGAGAAGAGAAGATACCCATGTGGTGCATGGCCCATCTCGGGGCAGGGCAGCCGGAGGATGAAGGTGCCTCTCCAGTGACTCTGTTTTTAAACACGATATTCTTGCTTCAACCGTACCAGAGCCCCCCACATCCCACCCCACCGCCCACCCAGGACCTCCCAAGGCTGCTCTGTCCAGGTTTGGGTGCCTCTCTGCCCCAGGTTTTGGGCTGCTCTGCCCCGGGTTTGGGGGCTGCTCTGCCCCAGGTTTTCTGAGTTTCAAGTTCAACGGCAAAGGGAGGGGGCGGGAGCCTTCACCTGGCCCGGCGCCCCCCGGCAGCGGCTCCTTCCCAGCGTTTTACGAGGATGTCGAGCCTTTCTCGCCCTTTGCTGAGGCCGCTGTGTAAAGGTTTTACAGCTCTCTCCGAGACTCTCCTCCTCCCCTTCCCATCTGCATTTTCCGCCTCGGATTCGGGGCTGGAGCACAGGGATTGGGGGCGGGGTGGGGGGGGTCACATCTCCCAGTTTCCCACTGGGTGAGGTTCC
>NW_010428326.1:11864-15184 GCF_000710305.1 Buceros rhinoceros silvestris | reverse complement strand
AAAAGGTCTTTTCCAACCAAAACCATTCTGTTATCAAGAACCCCGGTGAAAGGTATATGGTGCTGGTGCCCTTTTTGCCGTGTATCCAGTTAAAATAATGAAATGCTGCAACATACATGTGGCAGGTGTTTAAAAACCTGTATTTTACATTACAACTGTTTTGTGTCCCCGCCAGGTCGGTGCTCATCACTCTGTTCGCAAGGATGATGCTGCAGGCAGAGGTGTCTGGTTTGGGTTTGGATGCTGGAAAACCGGGCAGTGAGGGTTTGGGGCAGAAGAGCTTTGCTTGTGCAGAGCACGGGGCTTTCCTCGGTCCTGTGCCTCTCCAAAGTGCAGAAAACAAAAGCTGTCTCCTGAGCAGCCGTGCCACCTGCCCCAGCACGCACTGGAGAGGCTGTAGAGATGGTGTTCTCCTAGAAATGTTGATTATTCAGATCGGTGAGAAGAAACGTTGAGAAGGTGCTTAGCTTCATAGCTGCGGTTGAAACTCTTATGAATAGTTTTTCTTGCAGCTTTATCCAAAGTAAAGCCCTGAAGTGTTAGATGATGGGCTTTAGCTGTCACTTGAAGGGATCAGAAAGTGTTCAGTCACTTGGAATTGCTGGGTTTGTCAGATTGCTGAAGGACAGCTTCGTGGGGAATTTGAGACATGCCACACTCGTACACGTAGCTGCTAGTACCGTTTATTTCCAAGCCCGATTGCCATCAGCCTAGCAGCACGTGGTGGACTGATATCTATGGGGTTTTTGGGTGGTGGTGTTGGAGCCTTGAGCTGAGGTGTTTACCAATCCAGCCGCTTACTAGCAATGCACCAGGAGTTCAATCTCTCGGGAAACCAGCAGCAACTCGCAGTGCTTGGCTTTTGTGTGGTGACGGCACGTTGATCCTCTCGCGCGCGCTTTTGCGGATTCAGCAAGGCGTTTTGGATGATGGAGTCACTTTGTCTGTGAGTTTAGACTGCCACAAATTATTGTTTCTGAATTAAAGACGGTGACCCTAAAGGACGAGCCTCCTGTAGAAAACACCCCGATTGTTTAACCTGACAAGAGGTGTCTGTTCTGTAGGCAGCTGCTGGCTCTTCTGAAGCAGCATTCTGCGGTTTTTCTTGTGCATCCCCTGGTCCCTGGGCTGGGCGCTGCAGTCTGTGCAAATCCCCTCGTACCAGAATCGGTTCTATACCTGCCGTGGAGCAGAAATCCTGGGTAGGTTTGGAAAAACCTCTCTTATGTGGGGACCTGAGATTTTCATACTTTTTAATGTGGATGAAGAGTCAGTCAGGAGCCTGGTGGGGGGGTGATTTTGGGACCTGCGGAAAGATGGGCTAAAAGTGGCAGATGAGGAAGAACAGTGTGATAATTGTAGGATCCGGAGGCATGGTATGCTTTCCTTATGGTGAACAGCACTGCAGCTAGCTACTGCTGCTCCTTGCTCCGTGGAGATGGCCCCCAGCTGTGCTTTCGTGAACTCCGGTTAATCTGTTGGGTTCCCAGCTCCCTAACGGACTGTGAAGCCCAGCTCCTCTAATTCCTCAGAAGTCTGGGTATCACCTTTATGCTCTTTTTCTTTGTGCCTATTTTTCTTTGTGCCTCTAGGATGTGGCAGCTTTCCGTGCTGTGGCAGGCTCGAGGAAAGCCGGTGTTTTTCCAGGAAGCTTATCTGCAGGTTTGTAGGCTGCAGAACATAGGTGGTGGCGAGATTCACGACTGGCCCCCCGTGTTTTGTGGGCTTAGTGGGATTTTTACATGCTCTGAAACATGTTGTATTACAAAGACAAAGCTCTGGCAATGGCCTTAACCCCCCAAGGACAGAGAAGCAAGAGCCTGCTGAAAAAGCCTCCCTTTGGAGCGTTTTCTTTGCAACCTAGTAACTATTCTGGCCATAGGTGATAAAAGAACAGGGCTTGACTTCAAAGAGCGAACGTTAAACTTCCACAGCAGGGCACGGTGTTGTGAGCAGCTAGGCACAGTGAGCTGGCCTGCCTGCGTTAGGAGGTTTTTCTCTGAGAAGTTGTGCTGGAACTTCAGTGCGGGCTGGCAGGAGCAGAGGGGCCTGGGGAGGAGCAGGGCTCGGTGAAATCGGTGCTAAGGGGGTGCAAGGCGCCTGGCTGCAAGCAGCAGGAGTCCTGCAGGGGACTTGCAAAATGAGCATTTTGTGCCCAATGCCTTCATTTTTTCCCCGTAGCTAAGTAAGCTGCTGCTGCCATTTCCTTGACGGCATCTACGTGCCTTTCCCTGCTTACAGGTAAAGGGTGCGTGTGTGTGTTAGAGACACCAGATGCATCCCCTTGCGCTCCTCCTCCCCAGGCTGCCCGCAGAAAGGCAGCTAGAGCTTTGCAGATGCCCCCAATGTTTCCATCCCTGTCAGCGATACCGCTCTGAGCTCTGGAAGCTGGAAACCAGTACCTGGATAAAACGGAGTGGAAAGGCTGGGAATGAGCTGGGCTGGTTGGACACAGTGGTGTGACCGACGCTTGTCATTCTGCGCAATACAACACCCCGAGACAGCTTCGTTTGGGTGGGGGGTGGTGGCTGATAAAGTGCATATGGAAATAAATTTCTCGTACGTACTTAAATCCTTATTTTGTCTGCATTTCACTTTCACTACATTTTAGATTTCCTGTCAATTTATATGCGTTCTGATAAATTCCTTCTTTTGGTGTAAAACAACGGGTGTATTTAAAACATGGCATTTTGATTAGCTAAACTATAGATTTGCTTTGACGTGCTATTTCTTTTGTTCTAAAATTTGCCCTGGCAATTCTTGTCTGCGGCAGACAAACAAGCGAATTTATGTATGAAGCTATTGTTCTTTCCAAAAGTGTCACTGCTAAATGAGGCAGAGTTTAAGGATTTTATTTCCCCCCTCTTTGCATGATGGGAGGTCCATTTCTCAATAACGAAAACAAGTTTTCTTGCAAAATTCAATTAAATGAAATATCAAACATAACTCAGAACTGAGCTCTCATGGAGTTCCCATATGTGCCTGTTGCTGCAGTGATAACACTGTAAAAAGCATTCATTCTTCAAACGGTTCTTTTTGTCTCTCTTTTTTTTTTTCCTGGAGAAAAAACTTGCATAAAACAATGATGAAAAGCAGTTAGAGACGTTTAGCTGCAAGCCAGTCTCGATGGTGCTCTGTCTCCCGGGCTAACTGATGTAGCGAAGGAGGATGGAGGGGTCTGGAGGAGCTTTCTGGTCCCCCTTCTACCCAAGACCAAGCTTAAATTCACCTCTGTCGTTTCCGCTGGGGACTTGTCCCCTTTGGCTCTCAAGCACGGCGGCGTGGCCGTCCTTCCAGAGCACAGGGGGGCTCCTGTCAGC
>NW_010428326.1:8343-11770 GCF_000710305.1 Buceros rhinoceros silvestris | reverse complement strand
AGGGTTTTTGGAAAAAGCAGTTTTCCTACCCTCGGGGCTGACTCGGGCCACAGTTGCTCTCTATGCGCTGGAGACTCTCGTTACGATGTCATGCTTGTACCTTTTCTAGGATCTTTAAAGTTGCACATTGGGTTTTAAGATATAATTTCAAGGAAGTTTTAAAGCCTTTGAGAAACGGAACCATTTGGATAAAATGGGGGAACACTGGGGCAGTAAAGCCCTCCCTCAATCCTGATCTCTGCAAATATTTGCTGCCAGAACCAATGTTGTTTTTTTTTAAAGCCATTAATTTTTTTTAAAGCTTAAAAAGCTGCTGGTGAAGCTCTTAATGTGAAAATACTTTTTTCCTATATTAGAATAAGGTAATATAAATGGCTAACAAGGAAAGGTGGGTTAAAATAATCCAGATATATCTTGGAAAATCTATTTCAATTATGTTCTGTGTGCTTTTAGTGGAGACTATAAATTCTGAAGAATTAAGAGAGCTATAAAGATAAGTGTTATAGGAGAGTATGTCTCACATTTCACCTTCAGAAATTAAAATATTTGCTCTGAAATCAGACATTATAAGGGTCACTGCATTGCTTGTGTCATTAATAGCAGGAGGTGACTGTTGGAAGAACTAAGGGAAATCGCTTCCCATAACATTTAGTGCAATTTACTGAAAATCCCCTTCCCACGAAATGGCTCGCTGATGCCAGACTGTGTGCTAAAGGGAGCTGTGCTTTATCTTGCAGATTTGCACGTGGACAGACCATCTGAACTTGTGCCTGCCTTGCATGAGGTGTTGGTTAAATTAGTGTAACGTGAGGTCGTCGTTTTGTTTGCCCAGTGTGGCTGGGCAGTGAGGAGGACAAACGAGCAGTAACCAAGATGTTCATGTTTGTAAGGGGGAGGACGTGGTAGGTCAGATAACACGTACCACTTCACCATCCCGTGTACTCCTGTGTTTGTGTATCTCCAGGGTGTATGTCTCTGGTGAAGGCCATTTAGATAAAATTTGTACGAGTAACAATTACTTTAGACAAGTACTGGCTTTGCATTCATTTTCCTCCAGTAAGGCAGAGCGTGCCTGGCCTCCTCCTTGTGGCTACAGGCTGGGGCGATTGTTGCAGTGTAATAAATTGCATAATATTTCTAAGTGTGAGAGTTAACGCTGTAGCTCATTTTGGGCTTTGGGTGCTCCCTTTGCTCGTCTTGCTCGTTTGCTAATGGATTTCTGTGGGTTCCCATCCTGTGAAATGCAGCTGTGGGTGCTCCTGTACTGTTGGTTGGTTTGTTTGTTTGTTTGTTTTTAACTCTCTCTGTATGGCTTTTGCATAAGGCTGGTGCTACCCCGGTTCACACCCCGTATCTTCATTTGTTCCCAGTCCCTGGACTGGAGTGGATCAGAGTTCCTGGAGGCGGGGTGGAGGGGGCACATTTGGTCTGAGGTCTGTGTGCACACCAGCCCGCACCCGTTAGCACTGGGACTGGTTCTTTGACCCGCATCACCCAGCACTGGGGATGAGCCATTTGTGGTTGGAGAAGCTATATAGAATTTAGCTCCAAAATAGTTTATTTTTTCCCCCTGTCCTATGAGGGGGAAAAAAAAAATCCCAGAAAGCAATCTTCAGTGTATAAAGACAGTGCAAACATTGCATTGTCGTGGCTCACATGACAGTTCTCTAATAACAAGCTTTTGTTGCTGAGACCCCAAGGTGTCAGCTGTATTGAGGTGGATTTTTACACCCTGACATTTCTGCCTTGTTTTGCAAGAGGAGCGATATGCAGGAACACAGCCAGGATGCTCCAGTGACTCTCTTGCACGGAGTGGTCCCTGGGGGCTGCCTGGCAGCAGCTGGGCTGATAGATGAGCAGCTTAGTCCCAAGAGTCACACGCTACCGCAGACCAGTCGGCAAATACAACTGCTAAGCATTGTGCTGGCAGTTCCCGGGAGGTGGAAGTGTGTGTGCTCCAGCGTGCTCCTCGCTGCGCTCCTCCAGCGAGGAGAAGGAAAAGATGCAGCGGGAATCAACTTTTTCACTTGAACTGTTTTTGCTTTTGCATCATGTGTCTTGTGCTAACTGAAATACCAGAATTATTTCTTGCGAGTCTCTACTCGTGGATGACTTGCTCCCAGACTGGTCTGTGAGTAGATACCACATTTTTTTTGGCTGGTGGGTTAGTCTGGTCTCAGAAATGATACTTTGATACTTTGGAGTTGCTGGTCTCTGGATCCCCCATCCATTACACCATGAGACCCATCATGTAGCTTTTGGCTCAAAGAGTGAGACTTGAGAAGTGTCAATCTCTCTCTTTTTGTTATTATTTCCCCTCCCTAATGGCTATTAAAGACAAAACAGCTAGAGATGAGTTGTTTAGAGAAGGAAAAAGTGTGCGTTGCTGAGTTGGGGCAAAGAGGCATCTGTTTAACCTTGTTTTAAACTGCATCTTGATGGAAAGGAATCCAAAGGATGAGATGAAGACCATCAGTAGACTTCAGACCAGCTTCACTGTAGCCAAACTGAAGTCCAGTACGAACCCTACAATTTATTTCCTAAACCAGCCCTTATTGTATCTTTCTTCTGGATTTCTTGTAGTTCTCTTACATCTTAACATCTGGCACAACAGAGTGGATCTGGTATTTGCCCTTTGAAGATGCAGAGCAGAACAATTTTCTCCTGTCCTGTGTGTGGCACTCAGCATCGCCACTTGTGCCTGCGTGCTTTCGCTCCCTGAGCAGCCTCGGGTGCTTTTTCTGCTGTGCTCCTGCCTGTCCTGGTGTTTGTTGGTCCATGTGGCTCCTGGTGGAGGACCTCCCTGGGCTCTTAGCTGAGCTAATTGAATTGTCTCTCCGATTTGTCAAGATGATCTTGAACGCTAGTCTTGTCTTCCAGAAATTTGAGAGTATTTTTTAACCTCGCCCTTCTCCAGCAAGGCAGCATTCAGGCCTAGGAGAATTCCCTCTTCCAGCAGAGGAGGGAATGTTAAGCAAGACTTCCCCAGGACAGCCTGGGGTGCTGTGCTGCTCCCCGACTCCGTGCAGGCGATGCAGTGACAGTCTCCTGTGAGTAGCAGTGACTCTTCCAAGGGCCCTCTCTGGGAGTCTTGGTGTCTGCTATTCATTAAGCAGTAAGACCAGGGAGAAGATGATTTTCAAGAATCAGATAATCCTGTTTAATGCCAAGGCTGCTTTCTTCCCTCTTCCAAATGCTGTTAACCGAGGATGGCAGTTTCATTGTAGAGCAGAATGGCCCGTGGGTTTCGCGCTGTCCTCGGACCCAGCCCCGTTTGCCCGCCGGGACTCTGGAGGCTGTGTGTGCTGGGCTGCCCACAAGCTGCACACCCTTTGCCAGCACAGCCCCAGCATACTTGCACTTCGCTTTGGGGTCCCCTCCCATGGCAACATGTGGACCCTGCTGTCTTCGTCTGAGGCTTCCTGTG
>NW_010428326.1:3165-8235 GCF_000710305.1 Buceros rhinoceros silvestris | reverse complement strand
TTCAGCGGTCAGTCTGCTGAAATGTCCCTGGGCTCGTTCTGTCCAGAGCTGTTGGTTTTAACTTGCTGATCCCTTGCTGTGAAACTAAGACCACCTGATTGTCCCTTGGCATAAATTTACCATCCAGGCGCCTGTGTGAGCTGTCTTTTGAGGATTCTGAAAGTACAGAAAAATGAACCATGTGTGGAAGCAGAGAGATGCTGAGAAGAGTTGTGCCTGGTGCTGTGCCTGGTCTCAGGAGTGGCTGTGCCTCGGTAGATCCCTCTCCCAGTTTGGGCATACAAATAAAAACTGTGATTCAGATTGGCCCAACCTGGACTGGGCGTTGTGATTCAGTGGTGGAAAAGACTGTAAAATATTCACACAGTAAATATACAATGTGAAACGTGGGAGATGATGCAAGGAATTCGGCGTGCTAAATTGCTGGAGGAGTGCAGAATTACTGAGTCCTCTGATCCTCACTGGGCTTTAAACAGAGGCGTAAAAGGAAAGACAAGTCTGCCCCTTAGGAGACTCCTGTCTAGGTATGACCTCTCCAGTCTGTTCACTGAATAATTTAAGCTGGAAAGGATGCCTGGAGCTCATCTGGCCCGGCTGTCTCCTCAGGGCAGGGTTTGCAGTTCCTGAGCTACCTGTGCTGCTGGGTGAAGGGCCCCAGCACACCTCCCGACGCCGGGGGCTGCCTTCTCCAGTGATAGCGCGCTTTGTCTCATGCAGTGTCTCGTGCCTCCTGCCTTCGGCTCCCTCTCCCCTGTCGTGGTCTCTCTCTTTATTAGTGTTGCTGTTTTTCTGCCTGGAGTGTGGCTGTTTCCGAAGATGTCTTCTCCCTCAGTCCTGACCCATGCAGGGTTTATGTGAAAGGGTGATTTGCTATTGATTTAACTGGTGCTGTTCACATGCCTGATTTTTTCTGTTCAGCTTATTGAATTAACTTGGGTCAGTAAGTTTACAGGGGGCACCAGTTAAACCAATAGAACCAGCTTGAAATGATTATCAGATGCCACGTGCAAAATGCATGAGTTAACAAAAATGATTTAGAGCACGTAGGGCTCGCAGGGTATGGTAATGTCCAACCGCTCATAACTGTGAAATATTAAGCTTCATCCTGACACCATTAAATGTGATGAATCTCTGCCTCCGACACCGCCCTCCAGTGAGCAATGCCTTGAACGTGCATGACGCTAATGCAGAAGTGTTTGATATTTGGGTGATGTATGAACATTCCAAATGAAGTCTGCTTTGGGGAGTGCGCTTCCTGCCTCGGCACTGCGCGGAGTTTCCTCAAACGCAGCCTCCTCGCGCTTGTTCTCCACGGTGGGATGTTTGTGTTTTCAGTTTCTCATTCTTCCTTGACGACGTACACAAGTGTCAGTGGAGCCTTCCTCGTGTTTATTGCTTGCAGTCATTGACACAGAGGCAGGTGTAATAAAGACTCATCAAAGTCGTCATTACTCTACACGTACCTGCTCTGAACTGTCAAGTTTGTCTGTAAAACTCTTTTTGATCTGAGCCTGTTTCTGGCTACGGGACTCATTATTTGCTCTCCTGTAGCACCTGCTTCTGAAGAGCACACTTCTGTTTAATTCATGATCAAAATATGTTAGTGTTCATATTTGTCTCACTTTTTAGCACAGTGTGCATAACGGTAACTTAAAAACCACCCAACTTCCAGCACTGCTGCTCGTCTCAGTCTCAGACTGAAAGGCCTCGCAGCTCATTTCTGCCCACAGTCCCAGGTTGGCTGTTGTGGAACGATTGTGTGTCTGTCTTGGCTCGTCGCTGGAAAGGCTTTGATCACAGCCAGGAGAGGAACTTGGATTTGTGGTTGCCTCCTGGCGCAGCACAGAATCCACACAATGAATTTTATTTCCTCCATAGTTGTGTTTTTCTGGGAAAAAATGACAATCCATGGGCAATTTCATCTGTCTCATTCAGTTGTGTTGCAAGGAATATGTTAAAAAAATATATGTATCTTGAGGGGGAAAAGAAGTGATCTGGTAGAAGCATAGCATCCAATTTTTCTTGTTCGGGCAGATGCCCCATATCTGTCCTTGGGCGAGACCCTGAGTGGCCCATAGCAAGGCCCAGCAAGGTGGCACACAGCCCTGAGTATGATCCTCGAGCATCATGCCCAAGCAGCTCTCCCACCAGCCTCCAGTGGGCTTGAGGTGACTCCCAGAACGTCTGCCCATAAATACCACCTAAACCTCGTTATGTGAAACCGTCGCTTGGTGCTGGAGGGAGGGAGGGCTGGCTGCCCAAAGGCGCGGCTCTGAGCGCCCCAAAATCTGTCCTACTTGCTGTGCTCAGAGTGTCCACTCACCCTGTCGTCGTGGCCGCACTCAGCGCTCTGGGGTTTCCGTGTATTTTTGTGGGGGGGAAGAAGGCAGCCCCAGAGAACTGCGGGGAGGCGTGAGATTAACGTGGATTGTCATCACGCAGAGACCTGGGTGCTACGTTTTCAGTGGCAATTTGCCACACCAGTGAGTTGGCTACGTAAGACTGTGAGTTTTAATTCTCTGCATTCAAAATAAAGGCTTTTAAGGGATGTAGGCAAGTGTATGAGGAAATTCTCTTAATCGTATAACACGTCTTTTTGGTGATCTGAGGCTTTGGCGGTTGGTATTCCCATCCCCTCCTCTTTTATCCTGGTTTGCAGGTAGATGGAGGGGTGGTTGTTCTTCAGCCAGTTTGAAGGATTTTTTTTTTTTTTTTAAATTATGTTCTCTAACTTCTGTAGGCTGCAAATAAATGCAGCAACTAGTTGGGTGGTGTTGTATGCTGTGATAATTACAGAGTATTAAATGACACTGAGATAAAATCCCTTACGAACGCGCAACGGCTGTGAAGGTCAGGGTTTAGCAAAGCTTGTCATTCCCATGGCTTAAAATGCAGATTGCATACCAAGTCCCAAGCGGCCTCCTAACAGCGCTGAAGCTTCTTCCAGCCTGCAGTGGCACAGAAGTTTGAGCATTTCTCCTGAAATCAGTCAACCGTTCATGAAGTCAGGTGCTGTTGCAAATTTAGCTGTCGAAAAGATCATTTAATTCCACTTGAACACTTGAGAATCTGACTGGCTAACAGCAGTGGTGGCTTTCTTACCACATTTGGTATGCTGTTAAAGCCCCTGCTCCCACTTTTATACAATTAACGAAGGGAGAGGGGTTTTCTTTGGTTTTTTCCAAACAAAAGCCTTAGCTTGGGTAACGGCAGGGAGGGGCTTGAAAACCCAACCTGGTCTTGCCTTACATTCTAAGATGTCAGGAGACAAATGAGTCTACCTTGTTTTTATTAAGTGGTCTTGATTTTTGTAGCCTAAAAAGCCTTTCTTGTTTTGGGTGGCGCAGGCTTCGGTGGTCATAAACCCTCTGCTGCAGAAATATGCCTGTCTGTCCCAAACCCAGCTCTCTGCCGAGCTGTTTTCCGCTCTCTTTCCATTTGCAATGATCTCATCACTGCTGAGCAAGGTTTCGACCTGCCTTGCTTGCCCCTCTGCTGCCTTGGGGAGTCCCTGCTAGCTGTGCTGCCAGTGAGGGGCTCTGGGGATGCTGGTGGGGAGCTCTGCGCCGAGGAGGATCACTGCCTCTCCTCATAGCTTGCCAAATTTCCGTTGTGCCATGGGCTGCAGTGGCGTTTGGAGGGTGGAACGTGGCCAGATGTGTGCCACCGTGTGCCCGTTCTGGTGGTCTCAGCAGCACCTGGGAGCACCACAGCCCTCCCACCCCTGGCCCCAGCCTTGCTGTGCTCGGAGCCGTGGCTCAGCGCTCACACGTCGGAGCCGGCAGCGGCTGGGAGGCGTGTGCCTCATAACTTGGTGTGCCCAGACCGAAGGGTGTTACCTGCTTCTGCTGTCACTTTGACAGATGCTCATGCTTTACGTGCTGAAGGGACTTCAGCCGTGGCTACATTTTAACTGAGGTTTCACATAAAAAGAAAAGAATTAAAATGATGAGGAAATCCCAATGGCACAGCTGGCCAGGGACCGTGAGGCTGGTGGAGGCGGCAGAAGGAATCGGCAGTCCTGGGCAGCGCTTTGTCCTTGGGTAGCCATTACTAATTTTAACGGGGACTGCAGGCGCTCGCTTTGCTGTTCCTGCTAGTGAAGTCGTGCTTCCTCAGAAGGCTGCTTGATTACAGCAGTTTTGCTCAAGTCTGTTCGAATTTTTTTTTTTTTTGACTAATGGATATAAAAGGTATCGGATCTCTCTGGAGCTCTCTTATCAGCCTCTCTCTGAGGTTGGTAAGGGTAGGAATAGAGGAAAATTACTTTAAAGTGAAAAATTCTTGGAAAACTTGCATAAAACTTTGCCTGAATTTATATCCGGAACACCACTTATGCTGACATTCATGTGGCTGGTGTAAGAGAGCAGAAAGTAGCCTGTAATTTGGGCTGCAGCTATTCACAGAACAAGGCAGCTCTTCCACCCTGGACCACGAGCCAGATGTCAGCTAAGTCGGACACCATCCTCCTCTTCCTCCCTTATGTTTTTTGTGTCACAGAATTGTCTGTATTGGCCTTGCTTGAAAAATAACTATTGAGAAGGGAGAACCTGACCCACTAATCGTGAGCTTAAAATATATATTTGTCTAAAAGTTCTTGCTTGTTCTTTGTTTCACAACTTCTGTCCTGTGTTGCTTGGTGGTTTTGGAGCTGTGCTGGTCTGAAATCACAGCTCCCCATTTAACAAAGCCTCATTTCAGTCACATGAGAGGAAGAAAGCTTTTAAAACCAGAGGACGTGTCTGTCTTGGAATTGTTAGTGAAAATTCTTCCAAGAGACCAAAATTAGAGAGGAAAAATGGTAAAGTGCCTTTTTTTTCCTTTTCTTTTCTGAATTAAATTAAAATATTCTCTTCCTGCAGATGGCTGGCTGTATCGGAATGCCCCATATGTGACATCGCGTGTGTGCAATTACACGTTTCATCTTGATAAGTTCCCCTTTATGTAGCCGGCTGTTTGTCAGTCATCAACTTCAGCCCCCCTCCAAAGAGCCGGGGTCGTTGGTCCTTGATAACGTTTTAGATCTGCTCTCTCTGGGCTGAATGACAGATATTAGCATATTCCTTTGGA
>NW_010428326.1:0-3016 GCF_000710305.1 Buceros rhinoceros silvestris | reverse complement strand
AGAGCGGTTGATGGGGTATCGGCAATCACAGCTAGTCTGTTCGTCATGGAGCTCAGTAAGAAAAAATGTGACTGAATCTGATGATGGAGAACACAGAAGTCTGGCTGCCAGCATTGCCTCCGCTTTAGCCCTAAATCCTTTGTTTCCTAATAGGAAAACAAATGTGAAGGGTGGAAGTACCTCGGCGAGGGTCTGTCAGTGGGAGCTGGCGGGTCCTGCTGTAACTCGGCACATGGGGTTTATCGGACTGAATGAGCTGTTCTCCTGTTTTGTGCATTTGGTTTTTTAAGTGAAGAGCACATATGTTTTCTTTCTGAAAAACTCTTCCCTACGGATGTCTGGGACAGTCGGTCTGTCTTGCATCATTCGCCTGGTGGTATCAGCGGTGGATCCGGGGAAGTCTGCGGAAAGGAGCCTTATAATGGTCAAGGTGGATTTTTGGGCTGGATTACAATTTCTGTTTCTTTTAATATGTCACATCGGGGTGACGAACCATCCAGCAAACCCATCTGTTAGGGATTTAGTAGAAATACAGGAAACGCAAGAAAATACCTGCTCTGTCAGTACTATAGCAGTAGAGCACGCAGCGGGAGCAGTTCGAGTCCACCAGCTGCACCCCCATGAGTAAACACCACTTTTCTGCACGCAGTGTGTTTCGCTTCTCGTGCACGTGCATGAGTTAAGAACTACGTTATTCAGCTAACTCTGAGCAGAGAGGCGTGTGTGGGGAGGAGAAAAGGCTGTCGACGCCTATTCTGCCAAGGTTGCGAAGGGAGGCAAGTCCCCTCTCCCCAGGCACAGCTGGGTCGACTCAGCAGAGTGTGCGCCCGTTGCTTTGCCAGGCTTCTTGGGATCAGTTGTCGGCCAGGACTACAAGCCAGAAGTTAGTATTCCTTGTGTCAGAGGTCCTGGTACCCCTCCTGCTCAAAGCAGAGGAAGCAGTTCCCAGCTGCAATTGCAGGTCCCAGTTCACAGTGCTGTAAGTACACAGTGCAGCAGCGCAGGTGAAGGTGACTGTGGGGTGATGTCTTCCCTTGGAGAGGCAGAGGGTAAGCAAGAAGCCCTGAGCTCCTGCTGGTGGTTTTTCGCCTATCTCTCCTCTGCCCTGTCCCCAGCTGTATGTATTGCTCTCTTCCTCTCCTTTAGTCCTCACCTCTTTGAGGGCATCTTGGCCCACTTTGGTTGTTCTTGTTCCTGATCCTTTACCAACCCGAAGGTGTCCCAGGGCTGGGGACAGTGTGGGTTCACAGAGGGACAGCTGTGCTCCAGGGCACTCATCTTTTCATGACCTTCAGACAGGAAGAACTACAGGAACCTTAATTCAGGATTGTTAATTCAGTTTGTTCAGTATCTGCTTGGGCGTCTTCCAGAGTTCAGAAATTGTTTTAAAAAAGAAAACAAATATCGCCCCAGTGAGAACAATAACTGGCTAATGGCTGCTGCCTTGCTGCTTTTATCCCACCCTGCTCAGCCCCTCGTGTGCTCGGCTCTGATGTTGTGCCCCGTTTCTGTTGTTCTTCTACCAGCTGCAGGACAGAGGGCTTCGGGGACAGCCCCTGCCCCTCGAGCTGGGCTGCCTGCCGCGTCCCTGTGGCAGTTCAGTGCTGGATAGGGAGGTATTAGCTTATCTGCTCCCAGGTCCCTTTTGCAGCCAGAAGGGTATTAAAGACCTCTTTGTACGACACTGCTGGGCTGCCATTTGATCCGTGAGCTCTTTGTGGAGAGATGAGGAAGATATTCCTGCCAAGGCAAGTTTCCAGCATTTATCTTAGCAACTTATTATCCCCGGGCATTCTTCGCTGAGTAGGTGATAAAATCACACTGGCATCCCTCCTGCAAGACCGCAAAACATTTATTTTTAAATGCAATTAGATCTGCAGTTGCCATCCTGCAGTGTTAGTTCACCATCCTATTCAGAAAGTCCTGATGATGCAGTCGAAGCAAACTGGGTGAATGATGCCTCAGACCTGTGGTAACACAGGAGCCAGACTTTTTTTCCTTCCTTTTCTTGCCAGAGCATAAAAGACACGCTGCCTTTTTATTCCCCATGGCAGAGGCTTCTGCATCACTTGTGAATTGAGCCCCTGGGAGAGGTGCAGAAATAGCCAGGGGCAGGGAAAGGCTCAGAGGTGGAGTAATCTTAGGCATGGGCCAAGCGGACACTTTCTCTACCAGTGAGAGAGAAGCAGGGTGTGGAGGGGAGAAAGATGCTGCAGGAAAGCATCAAGCAGACGTTCCTGCGTGAGGCAGGAGGGATGATTTCTCGCCTCTCACGTGCTGAAGCTGGTAGCCACAGATACCCTGTGATCGATGTGGTGCCTGCCTAGGTTTGGAGTCAGGCTCCGAGTTTAACAGGCTGACATCCTTCTGGAGAAGAGGTGGAGGATGTGTCTGAGACCTGGCTCTGCCCCAGCTGACTGTCCCGGCTTGCACTTCGTGGCATCGTTTTGCAACCTTCCACACGGGGGTTTTTTATTATTATTATCAGGCAGTCGGGATTCTTGCAAACTGCTCTCACTTGTTTTAATGCTGTTTTGTTAGTTAATACAATGTTTTAGCTGTAATTTTTATCTGTAATACTGTAGCTGGGGGTGCCTGGGGAGGAAAGGAAGAATCAAAAAATCGCATGAAGGCTCTTATTAAAAACCATCAACCCTTCCTGCAGTGCAACCCCGTGGGAATTAATTGCTCTGTACATGAGTGAACCCTCCCTCAGCTTGCTGCGGGTGGCATCCCTTTGCCCTCAGCTGGCAGAGCGGAGGCTTGACTGCTGTCTCGCGTGGAGTCAGTGTGGCTTAACTCTCCTGCTCTGTGCTCAGGGCGGCAGTTCCAGAAGCTGGACAAATCCTTTAAAAGTGCTGGGCTCAAGCATGTTGCTAAACCCTTGTGTGCCCTGGGGCTTGGGTAAGTGCCCTCCTTGTCCAGGCAGGTGACGGCTGGTGCTCCTGAGCACGCGGGGCTGACATGACTTGTGGTGCTCGGTTCTGGCACTGAGTTGGGAAAGTAGAAAATATCC
>NW_010428325.1:0-8675 GCF_000710305.1 Buceros rhinoceros silvestris | reverse complement strand
TTTTTGGGGTGTTTTACTATTAAACTTTTTCAGTTTCTACCCCTTATATATATAGTCTGTGTGTTATCATTTCCTTTGCCCAACTAAAGCCTTAACGAGCTCGTTAACGTGCTGATAAGCTGTTAACAAGTATCAAAAGCTTCCCTTGTGTGTGGTTTTGCTGGTTTGCTTTTCCAGCTGACACATTGTTTTGTCACATCCCTTTCGGTGGGAAACAGCCCCCCTTTTCAACCTGCGACACAGGAGTTCCTACAGTCTGCTGCTGGCATGCATTATGACTGAGGGGCATGAAAATAAGCTGGGTCGCACATGCTGTTCCAAGGCAGAAATACTTGAGCTGAAGCACTAGCTCTCCTGAAGACTTTCATCTAAAATGTAACACAGACTGCCTCAAAATAGCTGAAATAGCTGATTGCCTTCCACAGACAGTAAATTTGATCCTCTTCTGTGTGTAAGCAGAGCTGAGTGTGTCAATCATCTCAACATTAAACAAAAGCACTGCACAAGGATGCCAAAGTTGCGATCCTGAACATGTGTTTTTGAGATGCTGGTGTGGCAAAGGTGGAGAGAAGACTGCATGTGTAAAATTAGCCTTTAGCTTTAATGGAAGCTTTGGGGAAAGCAAGAGTCCTGAATTGCAACTAAGATGTGCAACTCTTCTAACCATGCTTCCTATACTTCTCTCCAGCGATGCCAATTGTGAGTCCCTCACCATAATAAGGTTGTCTTTCCCACCGTTCTGATTACAACTAAGCATGTGAAAGTGGTTCCTTCTGTCCCCTGCCAGAAGGAGGGTTGTATTAACCAGCATTTTGAGGCCAGAGCACTCCTGAATTCCAGTGCTGGAATTAACACTGTCTCCTCTACCATCATCATCTTCACTGGTCCACTTATAAATTATGACTAACAGTGCAATCCTGTAAGACTTGGTCTGAGATATCAGTTATTTTGACCACCTGTCATCAGTGGTTAAGTGTTGCACCTTAGAGCTTAATATTGATAATAACAATGATTGAGAGACCTTCTTTGAACAGGAAGAAAAGGTAAGCCAAATATGTTCCTTGTAACAACATTACCAGGCTCCATAATCGCTCCTATTTTAACAGTGGGGATGTCATGATGTGACTAGGTGAGTACTCTATTTTAAAACAAAACAAACCAAAAACCTCTGTGTGGGTGTGTAATTTTCATTTTATTTCTAAAGGTTACTTCAGAAAAATGATAGGAGGGATCTCACTGGAGCACATAAGAATAAATAGCTGCTGAAAGTTGTTTAAGGTATGCGTTCTTCACCCAGTGGACCAGAACATCACTAGGCTGATGGGTTATCAAGTAAAGTGAGCATCCAGGCAGGTATTTAACATATGTATCATTCAGCTGGTAGAACACAGTAAGTCCTAAAGAGAGAAATTATGGGCTATCATGTTAATAGATACATGGGCAATTTTAGAGGTGCACCCTACTTACCTTCAGGTGCCTAATGAACTATCTCCTAAGACATTATTATTGTGAATTCACAGAAGCTGCCTTCCACTAGTAAAAAAGCAATCTCCATGCCTTAGATTCTTAAAACAGGTAAGGAAAAAAAATAGCTTAAACAACCATGCAGCAGAGCTACTTTGTTCTCATCCTTACTGTGTGTTATCTGTTACAACTTCAAATTGTAAAGGTATTTAAAAAGATTTTACTCAGGTAACATGAATATTTGCATACACTTAGCCGGAGTGGAAGAGAACAGATGCCAGAACACCTTTATTCTGACATCTGAAAGAGACACTGTTTGCATAGGGATGTCAGAAAATTAAGATGGCTAATTAGTTTTCATACAATGTTCCCACCGCCTGACAAGGCATCTCCATGTCTAGACAAAGCCAGCCTAATTAAAATTAATAGCCTGACAGTTGAAATCATTTGTAACAAGCTGTCATCTTCCTTAGCACCTTCTAGGCAATAGAATTAGAGAAACTCAATTACTCCTAATTAGCCAATGTGCACATAAGATGTACTGAGATCATGAACCCAACACTGTTGACTGACATGCAAGAGACAGAAGAAAACTGTTACCTAAGGAAAATGACCAAGCGCATGCTCTGATTATCTGTATCTTGATAGTACTAAGCAAAGCCTTACTGTGGAGGTATAGGTCTCCTGGGATCCAGATCTCCTGGGTTCTTCCTCTGGATTTCCGGCATGGAGAAAGGATGAGCCCATGAAGATGGGGAAGCCCAATACACTGTCTGCAATGTTTGGGAACGGCCTCTGACCTGCCCAATTGCTCTGGGGACTCTGGGGCACTGAGGGGAGACAGGAGAGGCTGCAGAGAGAGAGAGTTAAGTCTGACAGAAAAGAATAAATCCTCTTTCCCAGTCTAGGAGATGGGAAAGGTCAGCGGCTCACATCAAGTCATTTCACAGCATGGCTGATTAAGTAACAGTCATTTGACTTCGATTAAAATATTTGGAAGAGCTCAGCTGCAGCTGGAGGCAATTCTGACACCCCCATCCACTGTGCCTTGCAACTCCTCAGCGGATTTGAGAAGGAAGGGGAAAGAAGTAGAGGAAGAACAGCACCACGCTTTGCTTTTAAGCATCTGATTTTAATGTGAAGTCCCACAGAATGAAATGTGCTTACCTGAAAGCAGAATATTATGTGAAAAAAATACTTTCGATTTATTTAGGCTTAAATAAAAAAGAAGAAAATACATTCAGAAGGAGCTGTTGTAACAATACTGTTGCTTCTATCAAGCATTGAAATTAGGCGCAATGAATAATAATGCACAAATAATTAAATAATTTGGGCAGAAAATAAATTGACACAGTAAAAACTGCCCCTTCCACTACCTCAGTCAAAACCATCCCTCACCGTCATGGAGCTTTAGCAGTTTTAAGTTACTGAAGATCAAGAATATAAAATAATGAAAACTTGCACAATTTAAAAGAAAGCACAGGTAATAAAGCAAGTGCTTTATAATTTGAAATGATCTATTTGTTCCTTTAAATACCAATCAGCTTGCTCAATGAAGTGGAAATTTAACTGTATCCATTAAAAGATTAAAGACCATGAATTAAAAAGTAGCAATTAATTGTGTTGCCTATTTTTAAGAGGTTGAAGCTTAGTTTTTCACACTCTGGCAGTCTATCAAACTCAGCTCCATTACACATGTCGTACTGCTGAATTGATGATGATATTCAAAACTAAGGGCGTTCTCTTCAGTAGTCCTATGCTGATGTAGGAGCCTGAACATATAGATGGGTTATGTGATTCTATCATTCTTACAGTGTGAATTACAAATGTTAGTAATGTCAGCTTAATGAGACATGCAAGGGTCTTCAATGTTCTAAGTCACTGGATCCAATTAATTTTTAAGTGTGCCTAAAATGAACAATGAAGACTGAGAAGAAGCAATCCAGTGGCTACCCCATACTCACTTTTTTACTTCTGTTTTATAAGTTGGACATAATAATGCTTCCAAATAGCTATCCGTCAATTAACAATGATTGAAATTTCTGAGAAGCTGACGGTGAGTTCTCTTCAGCCTTTAAATCTGCACTGAAATGATTCTGAATTGCATGAACAAATGAGGAAATAGAGAACATAGGTGTTAGCGAAAGAAACAGTAATTTTTTCTTTATGCCTGGTACTAGTAAGACTAGTCACAGTGGTCAGATGGCAAACTAGCAAATTTTTAATATCTCCATTCTGCTTGCTTCACTGTACTTGAAAACTGCTTTGGTTTTGTTCTGTACTTGGCATGGTGTAGCAGAGTGAATTTTGTTTCCAGTGAATCGTGGCTTTATTGAGCACTGTGGGCCAATGTCATTGGCTGGCTCACAACTATGAGGAGAAAGAGCCATCCGTTGTTAACAGGCAATCTTTTCCTGAATTTTACATAAATAATTTTTGCCATAACCCAGACATTTGGACCACTAAACTCTAGAATTTGCCTAGTGTGTATCTTGCTAACAGACATGCACTTGCTCAGGTAAGAATCTCAAGTGGCTCTTCTCAGCTGTAGCTCATCTGAAATTACTGATGCGGAAACTCCCTTTCCCCACGTCAGGGGAACACCAGCAAGCAAAGTGTGAATGAAACTTCCACTTCAATGGCCTTTAAGTCATGTTACCTGCTGACCTACTGTGGTAGGCCTGTCTCTAATTTGGGAGCTAATGCTACTCCCTGTCCCTCTCCCCACCATCCCCACTCCCCTCACCCCACCCCCCTGCTTCTTGCATCCTTTGGTCCGCTGGATGGGTGTCACAGCTTATCTTCCCAGTTCAGCTGGATTCGCACCAAGAGAAGAGAACGTGAACTGGGGGTGCAGAAGAGTGTACTCGTTTTGACCGACCTTGCCAACACCAGTTTGTTTGCCTGTGGAGCTGAGCAGAGCAGCTTTGCAGACTGATGCAGAAAGATGTCCCTGAGCTCACTGGTTGGAAGCTGTGAACGCCCTTCCCAGGGACTCTCCTAACTCACAGAGGAAAAGCATCAAATATCTGAATGGTGTCAGTGCTATAAATTGCTTCAGTTTTCACTCCATGAACATGAGACCCTGAGATCAAGACAGCAAAGGAAAAAGGAGTTTGAGAAGAAGTGGACCGAGTAGCATGCTGGGGTTCCCTACATCTAAAGACTGCATGCCCTAAAAACAATTTTGGAGCAAGAAAGAATGAAACACTTGAAATCGTAAGTCTGCATGAACAATTCAGTTTAACTGAATGGACTTTTAGCAAAAGCCATCAATAGTTGATCAGATTGCACTGATCTTGAGTGATGCTGCTGGGGCCAACATTCTATTATAGAATCACAGAAAAGTGTCTGAGATGGCAACTCTAGGGCTGATTTTATACTTTTCTAAATATTGGCCATTTCAAGGCAAAGTTTGAGTACAGGTCTGTCTGTCCTAAGAAGAAACCCTCACCTTTTGTTCTGGTGCCGGCAGTTCTAGAGTTACAATCTAGTTATAACTCAGACAGTGTAAATACGTGAATACAAAAAGAGACAACCCCCCCCCAAACAATCAGAAAAAAACATAAAACAAACAAAAACACCATCCCCAAACCAACCAACCAAAATAAAAAACAAACAAACAAACAAAAAAAAACCAACCAAACCCCCAAACCTATATGCTACCAGAAAATTCGCTGCCCACTTTGCCTGTGGTTGTGTTTTAAGAGCCAGGGGACAAAATTTCAACTTTCCTGTAAGTTAAAAGAGGTTTAAAATAAGCATGAAAAATAACATTTAAAGTAAGAATGAAAGAAAGAGGAGACCTGCACAAATGTACAAGTAAACTGCGAAAAATGCATGGCTTATTTATGCCACCTACTGGATTTTTCCTGAAGTATCTTTCCAATCAGTTTATTGTCACGATTGTCCGTCACTCCAGCAAATACCAGTTTGCATGGAAGGCCACTCACACAAGTAGACTAGCTGTTACCAAGCTGATGACTCACATGGGCAAATGATATTTGTGGACTAACATAGCTCCAGGACTGGAGATGGGAGGGAGCTGTACACCTGTTTATTCTGCTAACTTGATGGCTGTAGGGCAGCCAAGACACCCAAAGCTGCAGGCAATCACTGAAGTTCGGCACTGAGGAGTTTTCCAGCCCCTGCCAACGTCTCACGGGAACGTGCTGGCACCATGTCCCTACTCTGCTTGACTCCCTCTGGCTGTCTTTCATATTTTGTTCTAAATGTCCAGAGTGTTTCTGGACACGTTGATATTTTCACACAACGTGAACCAGCAGTGTGAATGCTTTACCATCCATCCATCACCACTCCTGCAGCTGAGGATCTGCTGGGAAACCACAACCAGCCCTGGAGATACAGTCTGTAAAATGATCTGGGAGAGTCAGAAAGATCTGCTGTGAATGGAGGGGTCAAACTCCCCTGACTTCACCCACTGACAACAGAACTGGACCTAGCAAATCTCTGAAATGGACTTACTAAATGTGCTCAAATCTGCTGACTCCTGTGAAACTAAAGCTCTTCGCTCTCCAGGCAGTGGTGTCAGAATCAGGTCCTCTTTAATTTGGGACCATTCTACTGAGATGCTTGGTCATGTCAAATGTGGTGGTGGAGACATGGCTTGTTCACATCCGTCCCTCAAAATCATGATCTTAGCAAATAAAATGGTTTTGCAACGTACAAGGCATCAGCCAAAGGCATGGATCTGCAAAGGACTTCTCATCACTAACAAATGCCATTTAGTACTTTAAAGAGTTGAGCAAAAAAGTCAAAGCTAAAGGAAAACTATCAGCTACCTAGGAAAAAAGCAAAAATGTAATTTGAATTTTCTTTTTTTGTTTTTCCACCAGAAATATTAATTACAATTATTTCCAAAGGTGCTGGCAAAATGCAGTCATGTTTAGTCACTGACATCATTGCTGGATTCACATCAGAGATGCCCAGACTTAGTTTAAATGAATGACTACAGTTTCCTGAAGCCTTGCAGTAAGTTTGCTCTGATTTGTTTTAGAACTGCTGGCAGTTTATAACCGTCTCCTATTCCTTCATGACTCCAGTGGATGTCAAATCTGGTGAGGTGCAATGTTGTAATCCTCACCAAATACACAGTGAAAAATTGCAGTAAACATCACACACTAAAGCCAGGCTCAAAGTGTGACTTGAGCTAGCAAACCCAAAGCAATTAATCGACAAAGAACTGAACATGTACTTGTATTCATCAGCCATTGAGGCTGATTGAATTGTATGGTATTGATGGTATGCATCCAGAACACGAAATACTAGATAAGTACTTACAACATTTTGTTCCTCACCCGTAGGTTCTGTAACATTACGGATAATACACACCTGTGCAGTTAGCTTGAAAAGCAGGAGTAGAAAATACTAGTTACATGAAAGACAGATGAATTAATGTTCTCTTGGAACGGTTGCATTTTTGGGATGTTGTGATTCGTCTCTGAGCTTGGTTGTCCCAGTTAGTTTCTAGTGAAAAGTCATATATAAGCAGCTGGTGACTCGTACTATATCTCCTTTGTTTGATTTTGCCTGCTTTATGAACAGCATTTATCTTTTCTCTTTTTTCACTCCCTCATGTTTTTCTCTTCCTCCTTCTCCTGTCATTTCTGACGTGCTTTTTATTCTACAACTTTTTCATACCTCAGTTTGTTGGGTTTTATTTTATTTGCCTTTCCTGTTCTTTTGTTTTAGCCTCCTTTCGTTTCCTTTTAAATTTACTTTTTCAACTGACTTCAAGACAATTTTCACGTGTGCACCTGAAAACATCCCTGCACATGTGCTCAACCATGGACAGAACTGCACAAACTGGAGTTCCACTTTCAAGATTCGCTCCTAGACAACAGCTTCAGAGCCTGATCAATACCCCTATGAGTTGAGATCTCAACTGGTTTCATTCAGGGTGGAATTTCACCTTGCCATATAGGAAGCTAAGCGTGCCTGTCTGCATTGTTCACATCCTTAAATGTTTATCACATGCACCATTAGGTGTATAGACAAATAGTGGTGTTGTCCTACCAAACACTGTATTTATCGTCTCCTCTTTTGCAGGAAAACTTGCAGTTACTGACATCATCAGCTGCAAAGCGATGCAAGAGAAAAGCTTCTGTTTCTGCTAGTTGAATGACCATCATACTCCTGCACCAAGCCCACACAGCTTCTGCTGGTGCCTCACTTGAGGACCATCTGACTGCTCAAGTCTGGGGATTAACAGGAGTGTTTTCAAGTGGTCTCTCTGGAGGATAGAAAGCGCCATACATGTCTCCAATGTAGTACCATGAAAGACAGAGTTATTTAAATGTAATTTATCAAACGCTAATGCAAACCATTAAGTAACAAGGATCTAGAGCTTTCTTCAGGCAGGGATACGCACTGATTGTTTCTGGCAGGGAGGCTGTGTCTGAGCAGAATTAGTTGGGAGATAGCTGATCTCAGAAAGGGAGAAGCTTTCCTTGGCTTCTTCTAGCAGAAATAAATTTCTACCTACTGTAACTTATTACCATCTGATATGCTGAGTCATGAAGCTGGGGTTATAGAAATCCTTATGCAATCTTTATAAATCAGCCTCACGTAATCTCAGGCGCTTTCTGCTTCATCTCTGTTGAGTCACTCATTTGACAGTTGTCATTCATCTTAGATTGAGATGTAATTTAATAGTTTCATTTCAGCATGAAGATAGCGTCATCTAAAGTTGAGCCTGGAAAGATTTAAAGGTGTAACAGAGGAAATATTAATACTGTAAATAATATCTGTAGAGCTGCATGAGTCTATAAATCACATAGTGCCAAGTTGGAAAGGGAGCCTATGTAAAAAAGAAAAGGCTTGTCTTCCTCTGCAGCGCATAGTCACTCTAGTCACACACACCTGCCCCAGGGGTGCTGCTTACTGGGTTGTCACCAGAGTCTCTATTTGTGGGGATTATTTGCCCACACAGATACTGATGAAGGCGTGTTTATTCCCATTAATGGATATGAGTGCAAGGAACCTGCAAACGTGGTCCAGCAAGGAGAGAGAAGCCTCGCGAAGGCGAGCACCCAAGCTGCGACAGCCCGTGTGTTTTATGAGGGGTCACACCTCTGCCAGGGCCAGGCCACCCAGCAAACCCGGCCTGTCCAACCCACGGGAACGCTGGGCTTTAAATGGCTTCTCTGGGTCCCGGCTGGTCCCCTTAGACCACGTCCGGCGCTACCGCC